>NC_073743.1:5506875-5796875 GCF_023634155.1 Falco peregrinus | reverse complement strand
AAACCGCGGCCGGGACGGGGCCTGCCGGGCCGCACCCGCCGCTCGCCGCTTGTTCCTTTTCAGGACACCAGGGTGGTAATTGCGCGACCATACCCCGTACAGCTCGATACGTGCGAGCCAAAGTCTTTACCCCCTTAGTCCCAACTTGCACAGATTCCCATAAGTCCTCTCCTACTTTCTTCCATGTTTCATTATTATATACATCTTGCGTAGAAGCAAGGTAACCACGGCGGCGACTCCAACATAGCAGATCAACTACTGCCTGCCGTGAGACTGGCGTTTCAGTTTTTTCTGCCAGTTTCATCAAACTGTCTACGGTTGCTTTTTCCACCACTGATGCAGTGATTCCCATCCTGCTTAAATTTCCTGACTCACCGGTCAGCCGTGCACGTTCCGCCTTTCTTCGGGCGCCCAGCTCTCTCTCCGCTGGCAGCAGGATCCTCGCCGGCTCCGCAGCTCGTAACACGATCCTTAATGAATCCTCCTGACCTTTTAACCGATCCTGTCGACCCTCATCGGATCACGTCGGGGGTCACCTGATGCTGCGGTCATTTCGGGCGAGCGGGAGTCAGATTCAAATACTCACAGAGTTCAAGATCTGATCCGTTTATTGTACAAACCAGGTAGACTTTTATAAGGCATTCTATAAGCGTGCAATAATGTGGTTGGCTATTTTACAAGCGTATAATAATATGATTGGTTAACAATTGTTTACTGGGAAGATTTCTGTTTCTGCTTGTTCTGGCATGTAGGCTCCTTTCTGCAGTTTCCCAGCTCCTCTTATCACGTCCCGTTGGCCTTGGTTTTATGCCAAAATCTGCAATTTGCTCCTTTTTCTTCATCCCACTGTTCTGGCCGTAACCTCGTCTTATTTCTTCAGTATTTTTCCACTTGCTTCAGAGTTCAGTATAATCATTCAATACAGCAAGAGCCCCAACAGTTGGGAACGAGTTTTCCAGATGGGACGGAGAAACGGTTCCGTCTTTGGAAAAGGCGGCGAGGAACGTCTGGGAAATTATCTCTAGGCACGCCACGGTCAGAACCGAGGCGGGTGGGGGGAAGACAAAAAGCTGGGGACAAGTTATCCGGACGGGACGGAGAAACGGTTCCGTCTTTGGAAAAGGCGGCGAGGAACGGCTGGGAAATTAGCTCTAGGCACGCCACGGTCAGAAGGGAGGCGGGTGGGGGGAAGAAAAAAAATTGGGGACAAGTTGTCCAGACGGGATGGAGAAACGGTTCCGTCTTTGGAAAAGGCGGCGAGGAACGGCTGGGAAATTAGCTCTAGGAAACGCCACGTTCAGAACGGAGGCGGGTGGGGGGAAGACAAAAAGCTGGGGACGAGTTGTCCAGACGGGACGGAGAAACGGTTCCGTCTTTGGAAAAGGCAGCGAGGAACGGCTGGGAAATTAGCTCTAGGCACACCACGGTCAGAACGGAGGCGGGTGGGGGGAAGACAAAAAGCTGGCGACGACATGTCCAGACGGGACGGAGAAACGGTTCCGTCTTTGGAAAAGGCGGCGAGGAACGGCTGGGAAATTAGCTCTAGGAAACGCCACGTTCAGAACGGAGGCGGGTGGGGGGAAGACAAAAAGCTGGGGATGAGTTGTCCAGACGGGACGGAGAAACGGTTCCGTCTTTGGAAAAGGCGGCGAGGAACGGCTGGGAAATTAGCTCTAGGCACACCACGGTCAGAACGGAGGCGGGTGGGGGGAAGACAAAAAGCTGGGGACGACATGTCCAGACGGGACGGAGAAACGGTTCCGTCTTTGGAAAAGGCGGCGAGGAACGGCTGGGAAATTAGCTCTAGGCACGCCACGGTGAGCACGGAGGCGGGTGGGGGGAAGACAAAAAGCTGGGGACAAGTTGTCCTGACGGGACGAAGAAACGGTTCCGTCTTTGGAAAAGGCGGTGAGGAACGGCTGGGAAATTAGCTCTAGGCACGCCACGGTCAGAACGGAGGCGGGTGGGGGGAAGACAAAAAGCTGGGGACAAGTTGTCCAGACGGGACACAGAAACGGTTACGTCTTTGGAAAAGGCGGTGAGGAACGGCTGGGAAATTAGCTCTAGGCATGCCACGGTCAGAACGGAGGCGGGTGGGGGGAAGACAAAAAGCTGGGGACGAGTTGTCCAGACGGGACGGAGAAACGGTTCCGTCTTTGGAAAAGGCGGCGAGGAACGGCTGGGAAATTAGCTCTAGGCACGCCACGGTCAGAACGGAGGCGGGTGGGTGGAAGACAAAAAGCTGCGTACGAATTTTCAAGACGGGACGGAGAAACGGTTCCGTCTTTGGAAAAGGCGGCGAGGAACGGCTGGGAAATTAGCTCTAGGCACGCCACGGTCAGAACGGAGGCGGGTGGGGGGAAGACAAAAAGCTGGGGACGAGTTGTCCAGACGGGACGGAGAAACGGTTCCATCTTTGGAAAAGGCGGCGAGGAACGGCTGGGAAATTAGCTCAAGGCACGGCATGGTCAGAACGCAGGCGGGTGGGGGGAAGACAAAAAGCTGGGGACAAGTTGTCCTGACGGGACGGAGAAACGGTTCCGTCTTTGGAAAAGGCGGCGAGGAACGGCTGGGAAATTAGCTCTAGGCATGCCACGGTCAGAACGGAGGCGGGTGGGGGGAAGACAAAAAGCTGGGGGCGAGTTGTCCAGACGGGACGGAGAAACGGTTCCGTCTTTAGAAAAGGCGGCGAGGAACGGCTGGGAAATTAGCTCTAGGCACGCCATGGTCAGAAAGCAGGCGGGTGGGGGGAAGACAAAAAGCTGGGGACGAGTTGTCCTGACGGGACGGAGAAACGGTTCCGTCTTTGGAAAAGGCGGCGAGGAACGGCTGGGAAATTAGCTCTAGGCATGCCACGGTCAGAACGGAGGCGGGTGGAGGGAAGACAAAAAGCTGGGGATGAGTTGTCCAGACGGGACGGAGAAACGGTTCCTTTTTTGGAAAAGGCGGCGAGGAACGGCTGTGAAATTAGCTCTAGGCACGCCACGGTCAGAACGGAGGCGGGTGGGGGGAAGACAAAAAGTTGGGGACAAATTGTCCAGACGGGACGGAGAAACGGTTCTGTCTTTGGAAAAGGCGGCGAGGAACGGCTGGGAAATTAGCTCTAGGCACGCCACGGTCAGAACGGAGGCGGGTGGGGGGAATACAAAAAGCTGGGAAAAAGATGTCCAGACGGGACGGAATGTTGGTTACATCTTTGGAAAAGGTGGCGAGGAACGGCTGGTAAATTAGCTCTAGGCATGCCACGGTCAGAACGGAGGCGGGTGGGGGGAAGACAAAAAGTTGGGGACAAGTTGTCCAGACGGGACAAAGAAACGGTTCCGTCTTTGGAAAAGGCGGCGAGGAACGGCTGGGAAATTAGCTCTAGGCACGCCACGGTCAGAACGGAGGCGGGTGGGGGGAAGACAAAAAGCTGGGGACAAGTTGTCCTGACGGGACGAAGAAACGGTTCCGTCTTTGGAAAAGGCGGCAAGGAACGGCTCAGAAATTAGCTCTAGGCACGCCACGGTCAGAACGGAGGCGGGTGGGGGGAAGACAAAAAGCTGGGGACACGATGTCATGATGGGACGGAGAAACGGTTCCATCTTTGGAAAAGGCGGCGAGGAACGGCTCGGAAATTAGCTCTAGGCACGCCACGGTCAGAACGGAGGTGGGTGTGGGGAAGACAAAGAGTTGGGGACAAGTTGTCCAGTCGGGACACAGAAACGGTTCCGTCTTTGGAAAAGGCGGCGAGGAACGGCTGGGAAATTAGCACTAGGCACGCCACGGTCAGAACGGAGGCGGGTGGGGGGAAGACAAAAAGCTGGGGACGAGTTGCCCAGACGGGACGGAGAAACGGTTCCATCTTTGGAAAAGGCGGCGAGGAACGGCTGGGAAATTAGTTCAAGGCAAGGCTTGGTCAGAACGGAGGCGGGTGGGGGGAAGACAAAAAGCTGGGGACAAGTTGTCCTGACGGGACGGAGAAACGGTTCCGTCTTTGGAAAAGGCGGCGAGGAACGGCTGGGAAATTAGCTCTAGGCATGCCACGGTCAGAACGGAGGCGGGTGGGGGGAAGACAAAAAGCTGGGGACGAGTTGTCCAGACGGGATGGAGAAACGGTTCCTTTTTTGGAAAAGGCGGCGAGGAACGGCTGGGAAATTAGCTCTAGGTACGCCACGGTCAGAACGGAGGCGGGTGTGGGGAAGACAAAAAGTTGGGGACATGTTGTCCAGTCGGGACACAGAAACGGTTCCGTCTTCGGAAAAGGCGGCGAGGAACAACTGGGAAATTAGCTCTAGGCACGCCACGGTCAGAACCGAGGCGGGTGGGGGGAAGACAAAAAGCTGGGGGCGAGTTGTCCAGACGGGACGGAAAAACGGTTCCGTTTTTAGAAATGGCGGCGAGGAACGGCTGGGAAATTAGCTCTAGGCACGCCATGGTCAGAAAGCAGGCGGGGTGGGGGGAAGACAAAAAGCTGGGGACGAGTTGTCGTGACGGGACGGAGAAACGGTTCCGTCTTTAGAAAAGGCGGCGAGGAACGGCTGGGAAATTAGCTCTAGGCATGCCACGGTCAGAACGGAGGCGGGTGGAGGGAAGACAAAAAGCTGGGGATGAGTTGTCCAGACGGGATGGAGAAACGGTTCCTTTTTTGGAAAAGGCGGCGAGGAACGGCTGGGAAATTAGCTCTAGGCACACCACGGTCAGAACGGAGGCGGGTGGGGGGAAGACAAAAAGTTGGGGACAAGTTGTCCAGACGGGACGGAGAACGGTTCCGTCTTTGGAAAAGGCGGCGAGGAACGGCTGGGAAATTAGCTCTAGGCACGCCACGGTCAGAACGGAGGTGGGTGTGGGGAAGACAAAAAGTTGGGGACAAGTTGTCCAGTCGGGACACAGAAACGGTTCCGTCTTTGGAAAAGGCGGCGAGGAACGGCTGGTAAATTAGCTCTAGGCATGCCAAGGGTAGAACGGAGGCGGGTGGGGGGAAGACAAAAAGTTGGGGACAAGTTGTCCAGACGGGAAGGAGAAATGGTTCCGTCTTTGTAAAAGGCGGCGAGGAACGGCTGGGAAATTAGCTCTAGGCATGCCACGGTCAGAACGGAGGCGGGTGGGGGGAAGACAAAAAGCTGGGGACGAGTTGTCCAGACGGGACGGAGAAACGGTTCCGTCTTTGGAAAAGGCGGCGAGGAACGGCTGGGAAATTAGCTCTAGGCACGCCACGGTCAGAACGCAGGCGGGTGGGGGGAAGACAAAAAGCTGGGGACAAGTTGTCCTGACGGGACGAAGAAACGGTTCCGTCTTTGGAAAAGGCGGCGAGGAACGGCTGGGAAATTAGCTCTAGGCACGCCACGTTCAGAACGGAGGCGGGTGGGGGGAAGACAAAAAGCTGGGGACGAGTTGTCCAGACGGGACGGAGAAACGGTTCCGTCTTTGGAAAAGGCGGCGAGGAACGGCTGGGAAATTAGCTCTAGGCACACCACGGTCAGAACGGAGGCGGGTGGGGGGAAGACAAAAAGCTGGGGACGAGTTGTCCAGACGGGATGGAGAAACGGTTCCTTTTTTGGAAAAGGCGGCGAGGAACATCTGGGAATTTAGCTCTAGGCACGCCACGGTGAGCACGGAGGCGGGTGGGGGGAAGACAAAAAGCTGGGGACAAGTTGTCCTGACGGGACGGAGAAACGGTTCCGTCTTTGGAAAAGGCGGCGAGGAACGGCTGGGAAATTAGCTCTAGGCATGCCACGGTCAGAACGGAGGCGGGTGGGGGGAAGACAAAAAGCTGGGGATGAGTTGTCCAGACGGGACGGAGAAACGGTTCCGTCTTTGGAAAAGGCGGTGAGGAACGGCTGGGAAATTAGCTCTAGGCACGCCACGGTCAGAACGGAGGTGGGTGTGGGGAAGACAAAAAGCTGGGGACAAGTTGTCCAGACGGGACACAGAAACGGTTCCGTCTTTGGAAAAGGCGGCGAGGAACGGCTGGGAAATTAGCTCTAGGCATGCCAGGGTCAGAACGGAGGCGGGTGGGGGGAAGACAAAAAGCTGGGGACGAGTTGTCCAGACGGGACGGAGAAACGGTTCCGTCTTTGGAAAAGGCGGTGAGGAACGGCTGGGAAATTAGCTCTAGGCACGCCACGGTCAGAACGGAGGCGGGTGGGTGGAAGACAAAAAGCTGCGTACGAGTTTTCCAGACGGGATGGAGAAACGGTTCCTTTTTTGGAAAAGGCGGCGAGGAACGGCTGGGAAATTAGCTCTAGGCACGCCACGGTCAGAACGGAGGCGGGTGGGGGGAAGACAAAAAGCTGGGGACAAGTTGTCCAGATGGGACGGAGAAACGGTTCCGTCTTTGGAAAAGGCGGCGAGGAACGGCTGGGAAATTAGCTCTAGGCACGCCACGGTCAGAACGGAGGCGGGTGGGGGGAAGACAAAAAGCTAGGAACAAGATGTCCAGACGGGACGGAGTGTCGGTTACGTCTTTGGAAAAGGTGGCGAGGAACGGCTGGTAAATTAGCTCTAGGCATTCCACGGACAGAACGGAGGCGGGTGGGGGGAAGACAAAAAGTTGGGGACAAGTTGTCCAGACGGGATGGAGAAACGGTTCCATCTTTGGAAAAGGCGGCGAGGAACGGCTGGGAAATTAGCTCTAGGCATGCCACGGTCAGAACGGAGGCGGGTGGGGGGAAGACAAAAAGCTGGGGACGAGTTGCCCAGACGGGACGGAGAAACGGTTCCGTCTTTGGAAAAGGCGGCGAGGAACGGCTGGGAAATTAGCTCTAGGCACGCCACGGTCAGAACGCAGTCGGGTGGGGGGAAGACAAAAAGCTGGGGACAATTTGTCCTGACGGGACGAAGAAACGGTTCCGTCTTTGGAAAAGGCGGCGAGGAACGGCTGGGAAATTAGCTCTAGGCACGCCACGGTCAGAACGGAGGCGGGTGGGGGGAAGACAAAAAGCTGGGGACACGATGTCCTGATGGGACGGAGAAACGGTTCCGTCTTTGGAAAAGGCGGCGAGGAACGGCTCGGAAATTAGCTCTAGGCACGCCACGGTCAGAACGGAGGTGGGTGTGGGGAAGACAAAAAGTTGGGGACAAGTTGTCCAGTCGGGACACAGAAACGGTTCCGTCTTTGGAAAAGGCGGCGAGGAACGGCTGGGAAATTAGCTCTAGGCACGCCACGGTCAGAACGGAGGCGGGTGGGGGGAAGACAAAAAGCTGGGGACTTCATGTCCAGACGGGACGGAGAAACGGTTCCATCTTTGGAAAAGGCGGCGAGGAACGGCTGGGAAAATAGCTCTAGGCATGCCACGGTCAGAACGGAGGCGGGTGGGGGGAAGACAAAAAGCTGGGGACGAGTTGTCCAGACGGGATGGAGAAACGGTTCCTTTTTTGGAAAAGGCGGCGAGGAACGGCTGGGAAATTAGCTCTAGGCACGCCACGGTCAGAATGGAGGCGGGTGTGGTGAAGACAAAAAGTTGGGGACAAGTTGTCCAGTCGGGACACAGAAACGGTTCCGTCTTTGGAAAAGGCGGCGAGGAACAACTGGGAAATTAGCTCTAGGCACGCCACGGTCAGAACGGAGGCGGGTGGGGGGAAGACAAAAAGCTGGGGGCGAGTTGTCCAGACGGGACGGAGAAACGGTTCCGTCTTTAGAAAAGGCGGTGAGGAACAGCTGGGAATTTAGCTCTAGGCACGCCACGGTCAGAACGGAGGCGCGTGGGTAGAAGACAGTCAGCTGGGGACGAGTTGTCCAGACGGGACAGAGAAACGGTTCCGTCTTTGGAAAAGGTGGCAAGGAACGGCTAGGATATTAGCTCTAGGCAAGCCACGGAGGCGGGTGGGGGGAAGACAAAAAGCTGGGGACGAGTTGTCCAGACGGGACGGAGAAACGGTTCCGTCTTTGGAAAAGGCGCGACGAACGGCTGGGAAATTAGCTCTAGGCACGCCACGGTCAGAACGAGGCGCCTGGGTAAAAGACGAAAAGCTGGGGACGAGTTGTCCAGACGGGACGGAGGAAACGGTTCCGTCTTTGGAAGAGGCGGCGAGGAAAGGCTGGGAAATTAGCTCTAGGCACGCCACGGTCAGAACTGAGGCGGGTGGGGGGAAGACAAAAAGCTGGGGACGAGTTGTCCAGACGGGACGGAGAAACGGTTCCATGTCCGGAAAAGGCGGCGAGGAATGGCTGGGAAATTAGCTCTAGGCACGCCACAACCAGAACGGAGGCGGGTGGGGGGAAGACAAAAAGCTGGGGACGAGTTGTCCAGACGGGACGGAGAAACGGTTACGTCTTTGGAAAAGGCGGCGAGGAACGGCTGGGAAATTAGCTCTAGGCACGCCACGGAGGCGGGTGGGGGGAAGACAAAAAGCTGGGGACGAGTTGTCCAGACGGGACGGAGTAACGGTTCCGTCTTTGGAAAAGGCGGCGAGGGACGGCTACGAAATTAGCTCTAGGCACGCCACGGTCAGAACGGAGGCGGGTGGGGGGAAGACAAAAAGCTGGGGACGAGATGACCAGACGGGACGGAGAAACGGTTCCGTCTTTGGAAAAGGCGGCGAGGAACGGCTGGGAAATTAGCTCAAGGCACGCCACGGTCAGAACGGAGGCGGGTGGGGGGAAGACAAAAAGCTGGGACGAGTTGTCCAGACGGGACGGAGAAACGGTTCCGTCTTTGGAAAAGGCGGCCAGGAACGGTTTGGAAATTAGCTCTAGGCACGCCTCGGAGGCGAGTGGGGGGAAGACAAAAAGCTGGTAACGAGTTGTCCATACGGGACGGAGAAACGGTTCCGTCTTTGGAAAAGGCGGCGAGGAACGGCTGGGAAATTAGCTCTAGGCACGCCACGGTCAGAACGGAGGCGGGTGGGGAGAAGACAAAAAGCTGGGGACGAGTTGTCCAGACGGGACGGAGAAACGGTTCCCTCTTTGGAAAAGGCGGCGAGGAACGGCTGGGAAATTAGCTCTAGGCACGCCACGGTCAGAACGAGGTGCCTGGGTAGAAGCCAGAAAGCTGGGGACGAGTTGTCCAGACGGGACGGAGAAACGGTTCCGTCTTTGGAAAAGGCGGCGAGGAACGGCTGTGAAATTAGCTCTAGGCACGCCACGGTCAGAACGGAGGCGGGTGGGGGGAAGACAAAAAGCTGGGGACGACTTGTCCAGACGGGACGGAGAAACGGTTCCGTCTTTGGAAAAGGCGGTGAGGAACGGCTGGGAAATTAGCTCTAGGCACGCCACGGTCAGAACGGAGGTGGGTGGGGGGAAGACAAAAAGCTGGGGACAAGTTGTCCAGACGGGACACAGAAACGGTTCCGTCTTTGGAAAAGGCGGTGAGGAACGGCTGGGAAATTAGCTCTAGGCACGCCACAATCAGGACGGAGGCGGGTGGGGGGAAGACAAAAAGCTGGGGACGAGTTGTCCAGACGGGACGGAGAAACGGTTCCGTCTTTGGAAAAGGCGGTGAGGAACGGCTGGGAAATTAGCTCTAGGCACACCAGGGTCAGAACGGAGGCGGGTGGGTAGAAGACGAAAAGCTGGGGACGAGTTGTCCATACGGGACGGAGAAACGGTTCCGTCTTTGGAAAAGGCGGCGAGGAACGTCTGGGAAATTAGCTCTAGGCACGCCACGATCAGAACAGAAGCGGATGGGGGGAAGACAAAAAGCTGGGGACGAGTTGTCCAGACGGGACGGAGAAACGGTTCCGTCTTTGGAAAAGGCGGCGAGGAACGGCTGGGAAATTAGCTCTAGGCACGCCACGGTCAGAACGGAGGCGGGTGGGGGGAAGACAAAAAGCTGGGGAGGAGTTGTCCAGACGGGACGGAGAAACGGTTCCGTCTCCGGAAAAGGCCGCGAGGAACGGCTGGGAAATTAGCTCTAGGCACGCCACGGTCAGAACGGAGGCGGGTGGGGGGAAGAAAAAAAGCTGGGGACGAATTGTCCAGACGGGACGGAGAAACGGTTCCATCTTTGGAAAAGGCAGTGTGGAACGGCTACGAAATTAGCTCTAGGCACGCCACGGAGGCGGGTGGGGGGAAGACAAAAAGCTGGGGACGAGTTGTCCAGACGGGACGGAGAAACGGTTCCGTCTTTGGAAAAGGCGTCCAGGAATGGCTGGGAAATTAGATCTAGGCACGCCACGGTCAGAACGGAGGTGGGTGGGGGGAAGACAAAAAGCTGGGGACGAGATGACCAGACGGGACGGAGAAACGGTTCCGTCTTTGGAAAAGGCGGCGAGGAACGGCTGGGAAATTAGCTCTAGGCACGCCACGGTCAGAACGGAGGCGGGTGGGGAGAAGACAAAAAGCTGGGGACGAGTTGTCCAGACAAGACGGAGAAACGGTTCCGTCTTTGGAAAAGGCGGCGAGGAGCGGCTGGGAAATTAGCTCTAGGCACGCCACAATCAGGACGGAGGCGGGTGGGGGGAAGACAAAAAGCTGGGGACGAGTTGTCCAGACGGGACGGAGAAACGGTTCCGTCTTTGGAAAAGGCGGCGAGGAACGGCTGGGAAATTAGCTCTAGGCACACCAGGGTCAGAACGGAGGCGGGTGGGTAGAAGACGAAAAGCTGGGGACGAGTTGTCCATACGGGACGGAGAAACGGTTCCGTCTTTGGAAAAGGCGGCGAGGAACGGCTGGGAAATTAGCTCTAGGCACGCCACGGTCAGAACGGAGGCGGGTGGGGGGAAGACAAAAAGCTGGGGAGGAGTTGTCCAGACGGGACGGAGAAATGGTTCCGTCTCCGGAAAAGGCCGCGAGGAACGGCTGGGAAATTAGCTCTAGGCACGCCACAGTCAGAACGGAGGCGGGTGGGGGGAAGAAAAAAAGCTGGGGACGAATTGTCCAGACGGGACGGAGAAACGGTTCCATCTTTGGAAAAGGCAGTGTGGAACGGCTAAGAAATTAGCTCTAGGCACGCCACGGAGGCGGGTGGGGGGAAGACAAAAAGCTGGGGACGAGTTGTCCAGACGGGACGGAGAAACGGTTCCATCTTTGGAAAAGGCGGCGAAGAACGGCTGGAAAATTAGTTCTAGGCACGCCACGGTCAGAACGAGGCGCCTGGGTAGAAGACAAAAAGCTGGGGACGAGTTGTCCAGACGGGACGGAGAAACGGTTCCGTCTTTGGAAAAGGCGTCCAGGAACGGCTGGGAAATTAGATCTAGGCACGCCACGGTCAGAACGGAGGCGGGTGGGGGGAAGACAAAAAGCTGGGGACGAGATGACCAGACGGGATGGAGAAACGGTTCCGTCTTTGGAAAAGGCGGCGAGGAACGGCTGGGAAATTAGCTCTAGGCACGCCAAGGTCAGAACGGAGGCGGGTGGGGAGAAGACAAAAAGCTGGGGACGAGTTGTCCTGACGGGACGGAGAAACGGTTCCGTCTTTGGAAAAGGCGGCGAGGAACGGCTGGGAAATTAGCTCTAGGCATGCCACGGTCAGAACGGAGGCGGGTGGGGGGAAGACAAAAAGCTGGGGGCGAGTTGTCCAGACGGGACGGAGAAACGGTTCCGTCTTTAGAAAAGGCGGCGAGGAACGGCTGGGAAATTAGCTCTAGGCACGCCATGGTCAGAAAGCAGGCGGGTGGGGGGAAGACAAAAAGCTGGGGACGAGTTGTCCTGACGGGACGGAGAAACGGTTCCGTCTTTGGAAAAGGCGGCGAGGAACGGCTGGGAAATTAGCTCTAGGCATGCCACGGTCAGAACGGAGGCGGGTGGAGGGAAGACAAAAAGCTGGGGATGAGTTGTCCAGACGGGACGGAGAAACGGTTCCTTTTTTGGAAAAGGCGGCGAGGAACGGCTGTGAAATTAGCTCTAGGCACGCCACGGTCAGAACGGAGGCGGGTGGGGGGAAGACAAAAAGTTGGGGACAAATTGTCCAGACGGGACGGAGAAACGGTTCTGTCTTTGGAAAAGGCGGCGAGGAACGGCTGGGAAATTAGCTCTAGGCACGCCACGGTCAGAACGGAGGCGGGTGGGGGGAATACAAAAAGCTGGGAAAAAGATGTCCAGACGGGACGGAATGTTGGTTACATCTTTGGAAAAGGTGTCGAGGAACGGCTGGTAAATTAGCTCTAGGCATGCCACGGTCAGAACGGAGGCGGGTGGGGGGAAGACAAAAAGTTGGGGCCAAGTTGTCCAGACGGGACAAAGAAACGGTTCCGTCTTTGGAAAAGGCGGCGAGGAACGGCTGGGAAATTAGCTCTAGGCACGCCACGGTCAGAACGGAGGCGGGTGGGGGGAAGACAAAAAGCTGGGGACAAGTTGTCCTGACGGGACGAAGAAACGGTTCCGTCTTTGGAAAAGGCGGCAAGGAACGGCTCAGAAATTAGCTCTAGGCACGCCACGGTCAGAACGGAGGCGGGTGGGGGGAAGACAAAAAGCTGGGGACACGATGTCATGATGGGACGGAGAAACGGTTCCATCTTTGGAAAAGGCGGCGAGGAACGGCTCGGAAATTAGCTCTAGGCACGCCACGGTCAGAACGGAGGTGGGTGTGGGGAAGACAAAGAGTTGGGGACAAGTTGTCCAGTCGGGACACAGAAACGGTTCCGTCTTTGGAAAAGGCGGCGAGGAACGGCTGGGAAATTAGCACTAGGCACGCCACGGTCAGAACGGAGGCGGGTGGGGGGAAGACAAAAAGCTGGGGACGAGTTGCCCAGACGGGACGGAGAAACGGTTCCATCTTTGGAAAAGGCGGCGAGGAACGGCTGGGAAATTAGTTCAAGGCAAGGCATGGTCAGAACGGAGGCGGGTGGGGGGAAGACAAAAAGCTGGGGACAAGTTGTCCTGACGGGACGGAGAAACGGTTCCGTCTTTGGAAAAGGCGGCGAGGAACGGCTGGGAAATTAGCTCTAGGCATGCCACGGTCAGAACGGAGGCGGGTGGGGGGAAGACAAAAAGCTGGGGACGAGTTGTCCAGACGGGATGGAGAAACGGTTCCTTTTTTGGAAAAGGCGGCGAGGAACGGCTGGGAAATTAGCTCTAGGTACGCCACGGTCAGAACGGAGGCGGGTGTGGGGAAGACAAAAAGTTGGGGACATGTTGTCCAGTCGGGACACAGAAACGGTTCCGTCTTTGGAAAAGGCGGCGAGGAACAACTGGGAAATTAGCTCTAGGCACGCCACGGTCAGAACCGAGGCGGGTGGGGGGAAGACAAAAAGCTGGGGGCGAGTTGTCCAGACGGGACGGAAAAACGGTTCCGTTTTTAGAAATGGCGGCGAGGAACGGCTGGGAAATTAGCTCTAGGCACGCCATGGTCAGAAAGCAGGCGGGTGGGGGGAAGACAAAAAGCTGGGGACGAGTTGTCGTGACGGGACGGAGAAACGGTTCCGTCTTTAGAAAAGGCGGCGAGGAACGGCTGGGAAATTAGCTCTAGGCATGCCACGGTCAGAACGGAGGCGGGTGGAGGGAAGACAAAAAGCTGGGGATGAGTTGTCCAGACGGGATGGAGAAACGGTTCCTTTTTTGGAAAAGGCGGCGAGGAACGGCTGGGAAATTAGCTCTAGGCACACCACGGTCAGAACGGAGGTGGGTGTGGGGAAGACAAAAAGTTGGGGACAAGTTGTCCAGACGGGACGGAGAAACGGTTCCGTCTTTGGAAAAGGCGGCGAGGAACGGCTGGGAAATTAGCTCTAGGCATGCCAAGGGTAGAACGGAGGCGGGTGGGGGGAAGACAAAAAGTTGGGGACAAGTTGTCCAGACGGGAAGGAGAAATGGTTCCGTCTTTGTAAAAGGCGGCGAGGAACGGCTGGGAAATTAGCTCTAGGCATGCCACGGTCAGAACGGAGGCGGGTGGGGGGAAGACAAAAAGCTGGGGACGAGTTGTCCAGACGGGACGGAGAAACGGTTCCGTCTTTGGAAAAGGCAGCGAGGAACGGCTGGGAAATTAGCTCTAGGCACGCCACGGTCAGAACGCAGGCGGGTGGGGGGAAGACAAAAAGCTGGGGACAAGTTGTCCTGACGGGACGAAGAAACGGTTCCGTCTTTGGAAAAGGCGGCGAGGAACGGCTGGGAAATTAGCTCTAGGCACGCCACGGTCAGAACTTAGGCGGGTGGGGGGGAAGACAAAAAGCTGGGGACGAGTTGTCCAGACGGGACGGAGAAACGGTTCCGTCTTTGGAAAAGGCGGCGAGGAACGGCTGGGAAATTAGCTCTAGGCACACCACGGTCAGAACGGAGGCGGGTGGGGGGAAGACAAAAAGCTGGGGACGAGTTGTCCAGACGGGATGGAGAAACGGTTCCTTTTTTGGAAAAGGCGGCGAGGAACATCTGGGAATTTAGCTCTAGGCACGCCACGGTGAGCACGGAGGCGGGTGGGGGGAAGACAAAAAGCTGGGGACAAGTTGTCCTGACGGGACGAAGAAACGGTTCCGTCTTTGGAAAAGGCGGCGAGGAACGGCTGGGAAATTAGCTCTAGGCATGCCACGGTCAGAACGGAGGCGGGTGGGGGGAAGACAAAAAGCTGGGGATGAGTTGTCCAGACGGGACGGAGAAACGGTTCCGTCTTTGGAAAAGGCGGTGAGGAACGGCTGGGAAATTAGCTCTAGGCACGCCACGGTCAGAACGGAGGTGGGTGTGGGGAAGACAAAAAGCTGGGGACAAGTTGTCCAGACGGGACACAGAAACGGTTTCGTCTTTGGAAAAGGCGGCGAGGAACGGCTGGGAAATTAGCTCTAGGCATGCCAGGGTCAGAACGGAGGCGGGTGGGGGGAAGACAAAAAGCTGGGGACGAGTTGTCCAGACGGGACGGAGAAACGGTTCCGTCTTTGGAAAAGGCGGTGAGGAACGGCTGGGAAATTAGCTCTAGGCACGCCACGGTCAGAACGGAGGCGGGTGGGTGGAAGACAAAAAGCTGCGTACGAGTTTTCCAGACGGGATGGAGAAACGGTTCCTTTTTTGGAAAAGGCGGCGAGGAACGGCTGGGAAATTAGCTCTAGGCACGCCACGGTCAGAACGGAGGCGGGTGGGGGGAAGACAAAAAGCTGGGGACAAGTTGTCCAGATGGGACGGAGAAACGGTTCCGTCTTTGGAAAAGGCGGCGAGGAACGGCTGGGAAATTAGCTCTAGGCACGCCACGGTCAGAACGGAGGCGGGTGGGGGGAAGACAAAAAGCTAGGAACAAGATGTCCAGACGGGACGGAGTGTCGGTTACGTCTTTGGAAAAGGTGGCGAGGAACGGCTGGTAAATTAGCTCTAGGCATGCCACGGACAGAACGGAGGCGGGTGGGGGGAAGACAAAAAGTTGGGGACAAGTTGTCCAGACGGGATGGAGAAACGGTTCCATCTTTGGAAAAGGCGGCGAGGAACGGCTGGGAAATTAGCTCTAGGCATGCCACGGTCAGAACGGAGGCGGGTGGGGGGAAGACAAAAAGCTGGGGACGAGTTGCCCAGACGGGACGGAGAAACGGTTCCGTCTTTGGAAAAGGCGGCGAGGAACGGCTGGGAAATTAGCTCTAGGCACGCCACGGTCAGAACGCAGTCGGGTGGGGGGAAGACAAAAAGCTGGGGACAATTTGTCCTGACGGGACGAAGAAACGGTTCCGTCTTTGGAAAAGGCGGCGAGGAACGGCTGGGAAATTAGCTCTAGGCACGCCACGGTCAGAACGGAGGCGGGTGGGGGGAAGACAAAAAGCTGGGGACACGATGTCCTGATGGGACGGAGAAACGGTTCCGTCTTTGGAAAAGGCGGCGAGGAACGGCTCGGAAATTAGCTCTAGGCACGCCACGGTCAGAACGGAGGTGGGTGTGGGGAAGACAAAAAGTTGGGGACAAGTTGTCCAGTCGGGACACAGAAACGGTTCCGTCTTTGGAAAAGGCGGCGAGGAACGGCTGGGAAATTAGCTCTAGGCACGCCACGGTCAGAACGGAGGCGGGTGGGGGGAAGACAAAAAGCTGGGGACTTCATGTCCAGACGGGACGGAGAAACGGTTCCATCTTTGGAAAAGGCGGCGAGGAACGGCTGGGAAAATAGCTCTAGGCATGCCACGGTCAGAACGGAGGCGGGTGGGGGGAAGACAAAAAGCTGGGGACGAGTTGTCCAGACGGGATGGAGAAACGGTTCCTTTTTTGGAAAAGGCGGCGAGGAACGGCTGGGAAATTAGCTCTAGGCACGCCACGGTCAGAATGGAGGCGGGTGTGGTGAAGACAAAAAGTTGGGGACAAGTTGTCCAGTCGGGACACAGAAACGGTTCCGTCTTTGGAAAAGGCGGCGAGGAACAACTGGGAAATTAGCTCTAGGCACGCCACTATCAGAACGGAGGCGGGTGGGGGGAAGACAAAAAGCTGGGGGCGAGTTGTCCAGACGGGACGGAGAAACGGTTCCGTCTTTAGAAAAGGCGGTGAGGAACAGCTGGGAATTTAGCTCTAGGCACGCCACGGTCAGAACGGAGGCGCGTGGGTAGAAGACAGTCAGCTGGGGACGAGTTGTCCAGACGGGACAGAGAAACGGTTCCGTCTTTGGAAAAGGTGGCAAGGAACGGCTAGGATATTAGCTCTAGGCAAGCCACGGAGGCGGGTGGGGGGAAGACAAAAAGCTGGGGACGAGTTGTCCAGACGGGACGGAGAAACGGTTCCGTCTTTGGAAAAGGCGGCGACGAACGGCTGGGAAATTAGCTCTAGGCACGCCACGGTCAGAACGAGGCGCCTGGGTAAAAGACGAAAAGCTGGGGACGAGTTGTCCAGACGGGACGGAGAAACGGTTCCGTCTTTGGAAGAGGCGGCGAGGAAAGGCTGGGAAATTAGCTCTAGGCACGCCACGGTCAGAACTGAGGCGGGTGGGGGGAAGACAAAAAGCTGGGGACGAGTTGTCCAGACGGGACGGAGAAACGGTTCCATGTCCGGAAAAGGCGGCGAGGAATGGCTGGGAAATTAGCTCTAGGCACGCCACAACCAGAACGGAGGCGGGTGGGGGGAAGACAAAAAGCTGGGGACGAGTTGTCCAGACGGGACGGAGAAACGGTTACGTCTTTGGAAAAGGCGGCGAGGAACGGCTGGGAAATTAGCTCTAGGCACGCCACGGAGGCGGGTGGGGGGAAGACAAAAAGCTGGGGACGAGTTGTCCAGACGGGACGGAGTAACGGTTCCGTCTTTGGAAAAGGCGGCGAGGGACGGCTACGAAATTAGCTCTAGGCACGCCAAGGTCAGAACGAGGCGCGTGGGTACTAGCCAGAAAGCTGGGGACGAGTTGTCCAGACGGGACGGAGAAACGGTTCCGTCTTTGGAAAAGGCGGCGAAGAACGGCTGGAAAATTAGCTCTAGGCACGCCACGGTCAGAACGGAGGCGGGTGGGGAGAAGACAAAAAGCTGGGGACGAGTTGTCCAGACGGGACGGAGAAACGGTTCCGTCTTTGGAAAAGGCGTCCAGGAACGGCTGGGAAATTAGCTCTAGGCACGCCACGGTCAGAACGGAGGCGGGTGGGGGGAAGACAAAAAGCTGGGGACGAGATGACCAGACGGGACGGAGAAACGGTTCCGTCTTTGGAAAAGGCGGCGAGGAACGGCTGGGAAATTAGCTCAAGGCACGCCACGGTCAGAACGGAGGCGGGTGGGGGGAAGACAAAAAGCTGGGGACGAGTTGTCCAGACGGGACGGAGAAACGGTTCCGTCTTTGGAAAAGGCGGCCAGGAACGGTTTGGAAATTAGCTCTAGGCACGCCTCGGAGGCGAGTGGGGGGAAGACAAAAAGCTGGTAACGCGTGTCCATACGGGACGGAGAAACGGTTCCGTCTTTGGAAAAGGCGGCGAAGAACGGCTGGGAAATTAGCTCTAGGCACGCCACGGTCAGAACGGAGGCGGGTGGGGAGAAGACAAAAAGCTGGGGACGAGTTGTCCAGACGGGACGGAGAAACGGTTCCCTCTTTGGAAAAGGCGGCGAGGAACGGCTGGGAAATTAGCTCTAGGCACGCCACGGTCAGAACGAGGTGCCTGGGTAGAAGCCAGAAAGCTGGGGACGAGTTGTCCAGACGGGACGGAGAAACGGTTCCGTCTTTGGAAAAGGCGGCGAGGAACGGCTGTGAAATTAGCTCTAGGCACGCCACGGTCAGAACGGAGGCGGGTGGGGGGAAGACAAAAAGCTGGGGACGACTTGTCCAGACGGGACGGAGAAACGGTTCCGTCTTTGGAAAAGGCGGCGAGGAACGGCTGGGAAATTGACTCTAGGCACGCCACAATCAGGATGGAGGCGGGTGGGGGGAAGACAAAAAGCTGGGGACGAGTTGTCCAGACAAGACGGAGAAACGGTTCCGTCTTTGGAAAAGGCGGCGAGGAGCGACTGGGAAATTAGCTCTAGGCACGCCACAATCAGGACGGAGGCGGGTGGGGGGAAGACAAAAAGCTGGGGACGAGTTGTCCAGACGGGACGGAGAAACGGTTCCGTCTTTGGAAAAGGCGGTGAGGAACGGCTGGGAAATTAGCTCTAGGCACACCAGGGTCAGAACGGAGGCGGGTGGGTAGAAGACGAAAAGCTGGGGACGAGTTGTCCATACGGGACGGAGAAACGGTTCCGTCTTTGGAAAAGGCGGCGAGGAACGTCTGGGAAATTAGCTCTAGGCACGCCACGATCAGAACAGAAGCGGATGGGGGGAAGACAAAAAGCTGGGGACGAGTTGTCCAGACGGGACGGAGAAACGGTTCCGTCTTTGGAAAAGGCGGCGAGGAACGGCTGGGAAATTAGCTCTAGGCACGCCACGGTCAGAACGGAGGCGGGTGGGGGGAAGACAAAAAGCTGGGGAGGAGTTGTCCAGACGGGACGGAGAAACGGTTCCGTCTCCGGAAAAGGCCGCGAGGAATGGCTGGGAAATTAGCTCTAGGCACGCCACGGTCAGAACGGAGGCGGGTGGGGGGAAGAAAAAAAGCTGGGGACGAATTGTCCAGACGGGACGGAGAAACGGTTCCATCTTTGGAAAAGGCAGTGTGGAACGGCTACGAAATTAGCTCTAGGCACGCCACGGAGGCGGGTGGGGGGAAGACAAAAAGCTGGGGACGAGTTGTCCAGACGGGACGGAGAAACAGTTCCGTCTTTGGAAAAGGCGTCCAGGAACGGCTGGGAAATTAGATCTAGGCACGCCACGGTCAGAACGGAGGTGGGTGGGGGGAAGACAAAAAGCTGGGGACGAGATGACCAGACGGGACGGAGAAACGGTTCTGTCTTTGGAAAAGGCGGCGAGGAACGGCTGGGAAATTAGCTCTAGGCACGCCACGGTCAGAACGGAGGCGGGTGGGGAGAAGACAAAAAGCTGGGGACGAGTTGTCCAGACAAGACGGAGAAACGGTTCCGTCTTTGGAAAAGGCGGCGAGGAGCGGCTGGGAAATTAGCTCTAGGCACGCCACAATCAGGACGGAGGCGGGTGGGGGGAAGACAAAAAGCTGGGGACGAGTTGTCCAGACGGGACGGAGAAACGGTTCCGTCTTTGGAAAAGGCGGCGAGGAACGGCTGGGAAATTAGCTCTAGGCACACCAGGGTCAGAACGGAGGCGGGTGGGTAGAAGACGAAAAGCTGGGGACGAGTTGTCCATACGGGACGGAGAAACGGTTCCGTCTTTGGAAAAGGCGGCGAGGAACGGCTGGGAAATTAGCTCTAGGCACGCCACGGTCAGAACGGAGGCGGGTGGGGGGAAGACAAAAAGCTGGGGAGGAGTTGTCCAGACGGGACGGAGAAACGGTTCCGTCTCCGGAAAAGGCCGCGAGGAACGGCTGGGAAATTAGCTCTAGGCACGCCACAGTCAGAACGGAGGCGGGTGGGGGGAAGAAAAAAAGCTGGGGACGAATTGTCCAGACGGGACGGAGAAACGGTTCCATCTTTGGAAAAGGCAGTGTGGAACGGCTACGAAATTAGCTCTAGGCACGCCACGGAGGCGGGTGGGGGGAAGACAAAAAGCTGGGGACGAGTTGTCCAGACGGGACGGAGAAACGGTTCCATCTTTGGAAAAGGCGGCGAAGAACGGCTGGAAAATTAGTTCTAGGCACGCCACGGTCAGAACGAGGCGCCTGGGTAGAAGACAAAAAGCTGGGGACGAGTTGTCCAGACGGGACGGAGAAACGGTTCCGTCTTTGGAAAAGGCGGTGAGGAACGGCTGGGAAATTAGATCTAGGCACGCCACGGTCAGAACGGAGGCGGGTGGGGGGAAGACAAAAAGCTGGGGACGAGATGACCAGACGGGATGGAGAAACGGTTCCGTCTTTGGAAAAGGCGGCGAGGAACGGCTGGGAAATTAGCTCTAGGCACGCCAAGGTCAGAACGGAGGCGGGTGGGGAGAAGACAAAAAGCTGGGGAAGAGTTGTCCAGACGGGACGGAGAAACGGTTCTGTCTTTGGAAAAGGCGGCGAGGAACGGCTATGAAATTAGCTCTAGGCACGCCACGGTCAGAACGAGGTGCCTGGGTAGAAGCCAGAAAGCTGGGGACGAGTTGTCCAGACGGGACGGAGAAACGGTTCCGTCTTTGGAAAAGGCGGTGAGGAACGGCTGGGAAATTAGCTCTAGGCACACCAGGGTCAGAACGGAGGCGGGTGGGTAGAAGACGAAAAGCTGGGGACGAGTTGTCCAGACGGGACGGAGAAACGGTTCCGTCTTTGGAAAAGGCGGCGAGGAACGTCTGGGAAATTAGCTCTAGGCACGCCACGATCAGAACAGAAGCGGATGGGGGGAAGACAAAAAGCTGGGGACGAGTTGTCCAGACGGGATGGAGAAAAGGTTCCGTCTTTGGAAAAGGCGGAGAGGAACGGCTGGGAAATTAGCTCTAGGCATGCCACGGAGGCGGGTGGGGGGAAGACAAAAAGCTGGGGACGAGTTGTCCAGACGGGACGGAGAAATGGTTCCGTCTCCGGAAAAGGCGGCGAGGAACGGCTGGGAAATTAGCTCTAGGCACGCCACGGTCAGAACGGAGGCGGGTGGGGGGAAGCCAAAAAGCTGGGGACGAGTTGTCCAGACGGGACGGAGTAACGGTACCATCTCTGGAAAAGGCGGCGAGGGATGGCTACGAAATTAGCTCTAGGCATGCCACGGTCAGAACGAGGCGAATGCGTAGAAGACAGAAAGCTGGGGACGAGTTGTCCAGACGGGACGGAGAAACGGTTCCGTCTTTGGAAAAGGCGGCGAGGAACGGCTGGGAAATTAGCTCTAGGCACGCCACGGTCAGAACGGAGGCGGGTGGGGAGAAGACAAATAGCTGGGGACGAGTTGTCCAGACGGGACGGAGAAACGGTTCCGTCTTTGGAAAAGGCGGCGAGGAACGGCTGGGAAATTAGCTCTAGGCACGCCACGGTCAGAACGGAGGCGGGTGGGGGGAAGCCAGAAAGCTGGGGACGAGTTGTCCAGACGGGACGGAGAAACGGTTCCGTCTTTGGAAAAGGCGGCGAGGAACGTCTGGGAAATTAGCTCTAGGCACGCCACGATCAGAACAGAAGCGGATGGGGGGAAGACAAAAAGCTGGGGACGAGTTGTCCAGACGGGACGGAGAAAAGGTTCCGTCTTTGGAAAAGGCGGAGAGGAACGGCTGGGAAATTAGCTCTAGGCATGCCACGGAGGCGGGTGGGGGGAAGACAAAAAGCTGGGGACGAGTTGTCCAGACGGGACGGAGAAACGGTTCCGTCTTTGGAAAAGGCGGCCAGGAACGGCTGGGAAATTAGCTCTAGGCACGCCACGGTCAGAACGGAGGCGGGTGGGGGGAAGCCAAAAAGCTGGGGACGAGTTGTCCAGACGGGACGGAGAAACGGTACCATCTCTGGAAAAGGCGGCGAGGGATGGCTACGAAATTAGCTCTAGGCATGCCACGGTCAGAACGAGGCGAATGGGTAGAAGACAGAAAGCTGGGGACGAGTTGTCCAGACGGGACGGAGAAACGGTTCCGTCTCCGGAAAAGGCAGCGAGGAACGGCTGGGAAATTTGCTCTACGCACGCCACGGTCAGAACGGAGGCGGGTGGGGGGAAGCCAAAAAGCTGGGGAGGACTTGTCCAGACGGGACGGAGAAACGGTTCCGTCTTTGGAAAAGGCGGCGAGGAACGGCTGGGAAGTTAGCTCTAGGCGCGCCACGGTCAGAACGGAGGCGGGTGGGGTGAAGACAAAAATCTGGGGAAGAGTTGTCCAGACGGGACGGAGAAACGGTTCCGTCTTTGGAAAAGGCGGCGAGGAACGGCTGGGAAATTAGCTCTAGGCACGCCACGGTCAGAACGGAGGCGGGTGGGGGGAAGACAAAAAGCTGGGGGCGAGTTGTCCAGACGGGACGGAGAAACGGTTCCGTTTCCGGAAAAGGAGGCGAGGAACGGCTGGGAAATTAGCTCTAGGCACGCCACGGTCAGAACGGAGGCGGGTGGGGGGAAGACAAAAAGCTGGGGACGAGTTGTCCAGACGTGACGGAGAAACGGTTCCGTCTTTGGAAAAGGCGGCGAGGAACGTCTGGGAAATTAGCTCTAGGCACGCCACGATCAGAACAGAAGCGGATGGGGGGAAGACAAAAAGCTGGGGACGAGTTGTCCAGACGGGACGGAGAAAAGGTTCCGTCTTTGGAAAAGGCGGAGAGGAACGGCTGGGAAATTAGCTCTAGGCATGCCACGGAGGCGGGTGGGGGGAAGACAAAAAGCTGGGGACGAGTTGTCCAGACGGGACGGGGAAACGGTTCCGTCTTTGGAAAAGGCGGCCAGGAACGGCTGCGAAATTAGCTCTAGGCACGCCACGGTCAGAACGGAGGCGGGTGGGGGGAAGCCAAAAAGCTGGGGACGAGTTGTCCAGACGGGACGGAGAAACGGTACCATCTCTGGAAAAGGCGGCGAGGGATGGCTACGAAATTAGCTCTAGGCATGCCACGGTCAGAACGAGGCGAATGCGTAGAAGACAGAAAGCTGGGGACGAGTTGTCCAGACGGGACGGAGAAACGGTTCCGTCTCCGGAAAAGGCAGCGAGGAACGGCTGGGAAATTTGCTCTACGCACGCCACGGTCAGAACGGAGGCGGGTGGGGGGAAGCCAAAAAGCTGGGGAGGACTTGTCCAGACGGGACGGAGAAACGGTTCCGTCTTTGGAAAAGGAGGCGAGGAACGGCTGGGAAGTTAGCTCTAGGCGCGCCACGGTCAGAACGGAGGCGGGTGGGGTGAAGACAAAAATCTGGGGACGAGTTGTCCTGACGGGACGGAGAAACGGTTCCGTCTTTGGAAAAGGCGGCGAGGAACGGCTGGGAAATTAGCTCTAGGCACGCCACGGTCAGAACGGAGGCGGGTGGGGGGAAGACAAAAAGCTGGGGACGAGTTGTCCAGACGGGACGGAGAAACGGTTCCGTCATTGGAAAAGGCGGCCAGGAACGGCTGGGAAATTAGCTCTAGGCACGCCACGATCAGAACAGAGGCGGGTGGGGGGAAGACAAAAAGCTGGGGACGACTTGTCCAGACGGGACGGAGAAACGGTTCCGTCTTTGGGAAAGGCGGCGAGGAACGGCTGGGAAATTAGCTCTAGGCACGCCACGGAGGCGGGTGGGGGGAAGACAAAAAGCTGGGGACGACTTGTCCAGACGGGACGGAGAAACGGTTCCGTCTTTGGAAAAGGCGGCGAGGAACGGCTGGGAAATTAGCTCTAGGCGCGCCACGGTCAGAACGGAGGCGGGTGCGTAGAAGACAAAATCTGGGGACGAGTTGTCCACACGGGACGGAGAAACGGTTCCGTCTTTGGAAAAGGGGGCGAGGAGCGGCTGGGAAATTAGCTCTAGGCACGCCACGGTCAGAACGGAGGCGGGTGGGGGGAAGACAAAAAGCTGGGGACGAGTTGTCCAGACGGGACGGAGAAACGGTTCCGTCTTTGGAAAAGGCGGAGAGGAACGGCTGGGAAATTAGCTCTAGGCACGCCACGGTCAGAACGAGGCGCCTGGGTAGAAGACAAAAAGCTGGGGACGAGTTGTCCATACGGGACGGAGAAACGGTTCCATCTTTGGAAAAGGCGGCGAGGAACGGCTGGGAAATTACCTCTAGGCACGCCACGATCAGAACAGAGGCGGGTGGGGGGAAGACAAAAAGCTGGGGACGAGTTGTCCAGACGGGACGGAGAAACGGTTCCGTCTTTGGAAAAGGCGGAGAGGAACGGCTGGGAAATTAGCTCTAGGCACGCCACGATCAGAACAGAGGCGGGTGGGGGGGAAGACAAAAAGCTGGGGACGACTTGTCCAGACGGGACGGAGAAACGGTTCCGTCTTTGGAAAAGGCGGCGAGGAACGGCTGGGAAATTAGCTCTAGGCATGCCACGGTCAGAACGGTGGCGGGTGGGTAGAAGACAGAATGCTGGGGACGACTTGTCTGGACGGGAGGGAGAAACGGTTCCGTCTCTGGAAAAGGCAGCGAGGAACGGCTGCGAAATTAGCTCTAGGCACGCCACGGTCAGAACGGAGGCGGGTGGGGGGAAGACAGAAATTTGGAAACGAGTTGTCCAGACGGGACGGAGAAACGGTTCCATCTTTGGAAAAGGCGGCGAGGAACGGCTGGGAAATTAGCTCTAGGCACGCCACGGTCAGAACGGAGGCGGGTGGGGGGAAGACAAAAAGCTGGGGACGAGTTGTCCAGACGTGACGGAGAAACGGTTCCGTCTTTGGAAAAGGCGGCGAGGAACGGCTACGAAATTAGTTCTAGGCACGCCACGGTCAGAACGGAGGCGGGTGGGGGGAAGACAAAAAGCTGGGGACGAGTTGTCCAGACGGGACGGAGAAACAGTTCCGTCTTTGGAAAAGGAGGCCAGGAACGGCTGGGAAATTAGCTCTAGGTACGCCACGGTCAGAACGAGGTGCGTGGGTAGAAGACAGAATGCTGGGGACCAGTTGTCCAGACGGGACGGAGAAACGGTTCCGTCTCTGGAAAAGGCGGCGAGGAACGGCTGGGAAATTAGCTCTAGGCACACCACGGTCAGAACGGAGGCGGGTGGGGGGAAGACAAAAAGCTGGGGACGAGTTTTTCAGACGGGACGGAGAAACGGTTCCATCTTTGGAAAAGGCGGCGAGGAACGGCTGGGAAATTAGCTCTAGGCACGCCACGGTCAGAACGGAGGCGGGTGGGTAGAAGACAGAATGCTGGGGACGAGTTGTCCAGACGGGACGGAGAAACGGTTCCGTCTCTGGAAAAGGCGGCGAGGAACGGCTGGGAAATTAGCTCTAGGCACGCCACGGTCAGAACGGAGGCAGGTGGGGAGAAGACAAAGAGCTGGGGACGACCTGTCCACACGGGACGGAGAAACGGTTCCGTCTTTGGAAAAGGCGGCGAGGAACGGCTACGAAATTAGTTCTAGGAACGCCACGGTCAGAACGGAGGCGGGTGGGGGGAAGACAAAAAGCTGGGGACGACCTGTCCAGACGGGACGGAGAAACAGTTCCGTCTTTGGAAAAGGAGGCCAGGAACGGCTGGGAAATTAGCTCTAGGCACGCCACGGTCAGAACGGAGGCGGGTGAGGGGAAGACAAAAATTTGGGGACAAGTTGTCCAGATGGGACGGAGAAACGGTTCCGTCTCTGGAAAAGGCGGCGAGGAACGGCTGGGAAATTAGCTCTAGGCACGCCACGGTCAGAACGGAGGCGGGTGGGGGGAAGACAAAAAGCTGGGGACGACTTGTCCAGACGGGACGGAGAAATGGTTCTGTCTTTGGAAAAGGCGGCGAGGAACGGCTGGGAAATTAGCTCTAGGCATGCCACGGTCAGAACGGTGGCGGGTGGG
Organism: Falco peregrinus; assembly: GCF_023634155.1. Classification (NCBI taxonomy): domain Eukaryota; kingdom Metazoa; phylum Chordata; class Aves; order Falconiformes; family Falconidae; genus Falco; species Falco peregrinus. The sequence goes on along the minus strand of NC_073743.1, from coordinate 5,771,257 downwards.
TAGAAGACAGAATGCTGGGGACGACTTGTCCAGACGGGACGGAGAAACGGTTCCGTCTTTGGAAAAGGCGGCGGGGAACGGCTGGGAAATTAGCTCTAGGCACACCACGGAGGCGGGTGGGGGGAAGACAAAAAGCTGGGGACGACATGTCCAGACGGGACGGAGAAACGGTTCCGTCTTTGGAAAAGGCGGCGAGGAACGGCTGGGAAATTTGCTCTACGCACGCCACGGTCAGAACGGAGGCGGGTGGGGGGAAGCCAAAAAGCTGGGGAGGACTTGTCCAGACGGGACGGAGAAACGGTTCCGTCTTTGGAAAAGGAGGCGAGGAACGGCTGGGAAGTTAGCTCTAGGCGCGCCACGGTCAGAACGGAGGCGGGTGGGGTGAAGACAAAAATCTGGGGACGAGTTGTCCTGACGGGACGGAGAAACGGTTCCGTCTTTGGAAAAGGCGGCGAGGAACGGCTGGGAAATTAGCTCTAGGCACGCCACGGTCAGAACGGAGGCAAGTGGGGGGAAGACAAAAAGCTGGGGACGAGTTGTCCAGACGGGACGGAGAAACGGTTCCGTCATTGGAAAAGGCGGCCAGGAACGGCTGGGAAATTAGCTCTAGGCACGCCACGGTCAGAACGAGGCGCCTGGGTAGAAGACAAAAAGCTGGGGACGAGTTGTCCATACGGGACGGAGAAACGGTTCCATCTTTGGAAAAGGTGGCGAGGAACGGCTGGGAAATTACCTCTAGGCACGCCACGATCAGAACAGAGGCGGGTGGGGGGAAGACAAAAAGCTGGGGACGACTTGTCCAGACGGGACGGAGAAACGGTTCCGTCTTTGGGAAAGGCGGCGAGGAACGGCTGGGAAATTAGCTCTAGGCACGCCACGGAGGCGGGTGGGGGGAAGACAAAAAGCTGGGGACGACTTGTCCAGACGGGACGGAGAAACGGTTCCGTCTTTGGAAAAGGCGGCGAGGAACGGCTGGGAAATTAGCTCTAGGCGCGCCACGGTCAGAACGGAGGCGGGTGCGTAGAAGACAAAATCTGGGGACGAGTTGTCCACACGGGACGGAGAAACGGTTCCGTCTTTGGAAAAGGGGGCGAGGAGCGGCTGGGAAATTAGCTCTAGGCACGCCACGGTCAGAACGGAGGCGGGTGGGGGGAAGACAAAAAGCTGGGGACGAGTTGTCCAGACGGGACGGAGAAACGGTTCCGTCTTTGGAAAAGGCGGAGAGGAACGGCTGGGAAATTAGCTCTAGGCACGCCACGGTCAGAACGAGGCGCCTGGGTAGAAGACAAAAAGCTGGGGACGAGTTGTCCATACGGGACGGAGAAACGGTTCCATCTTTGGAAAAGGTGGCGAGGAACGGCTGGGAAATTACCTCTAGGCACGCCACGATCAGAACAGAGGCGGGTGGGGGGAAGACAAAAAGCTGGGGACGAGTTGTCCAGACGGGACGGAGAAACGGTTCCGTCTTTGGAAAAGGCGGAGAGGAACGGCTGGGAAATTAGCTCTAGGCACGCCACGATCAGAACAGAGGCGGGTGGGGGGAAGACAAAAAGCTGGGGACGACTTGTCCAGACGGGACGGAGAAACGGTTCCGTCTTTGGAAAAGGCGGCGAGGAACGGCTGGGAAATTAGCTCTAGGCATGCCACGGTCAGAACGGTGGCGGGTGGGTAGAAGACAGAATGCTGGGGACGACCTGTCTGGACGGGAGGGAGAAACGGTTCCGTCTCTGGAAAAGGCAGCGAGGAACGGCTGCGAAATTAGCTCTAGGCACGCCACGGTCAGAACGGAGGCGGGTGGGGGGAAGACAGAAATTTGGAAACGAGTTGTCCAGACGGGACGGAGAAACGGTTCCATCTTTGGAAAAGGCGGCGAGGAACGGCTGGGAAATTAGCTCTAGGCACGCCACGGTCAGAACGGAGGCGGGTGGGGGGAAGACAAAAAGCTGGGGACGACTTGTCCAGACGGGACGGAGAAACGGTTCCGTCTTTGGAAAAGGCGGCGAGGAACGGCTACGAAATTAGTTCTAGGCACGCCACGGTCAGAACGGAGGCGGGTGGGGGGAAGACAAAAAGCTGGGGACGAGTTGTCCAGACGGGACGGAGAAACAGTTCCGTCTTTGGAAAAGGAGGCCAGGAACGGCTGGGAAATTAGCTCTAGGTACGCCACGGTCAGAACGAGGTGCGTGGGTAGAAGACAGAATGCTGGGGACGAGTTGTCCAGACGGGACGGAGAAACGGTTCCGTCTCTGGAAAAGGCGGCGAGGAACGGCTGGGAAATTAGCTCTAGGCACACCACGGTCAGAACGGAGGCGGGTGGGGGGAAGACAAAAAGCTGGGGACGAGTTTTTCAGACGGGACGGAGAAACGGTTCCATCTTTGGAAAAGGCGGCGAGGAACGGCTGGGAAATTAGCTCTAGGCACGCCACGGTCAGAACGGAGGCGGGTGGGTAGAAGACAGAATGCTGGGGACGAGTTGTCCAGACGGGACGGAGAAACGGTTCCGTCTCTGGAAAAGGCGGCGAGGAACGGCTGGGAAATTAGCTCTAGGCACGCCACGGTCAGAACGGAGGCAGGTGGGGAGAAGACAAAGAGCTGGGGACGACCTGTCCACACGGGACGGAGAAACGGTTCCGTCTTTGGAAAAGGCGGCGAGGAACGGCTACGAAATTAGTTCTAGGAACGCCACGGTCAGAACGGAGGCGGGTGGGGGGAAGACAAAAAGCTGGGGACGACCTGTCCAGACGGGACGGAGAAACAGTTCCGTCTTTGGAAAAGGAGGCCAGGAACGGCTGGGAAATTAGCTCTAGGCACGCCACGGTCAGAACGGAGGCGGGTGAGGGGAAGACAAAAATTTGGGGACAAGTTGTCCAGATGGGACGGAGAAACGGTTCCGTCTCTGGAAAAGGCGGCGAGGAACGGCTGGGAAATTAGCTCTAGGCACGCCACGGTCAGAACGGAGGCGGGTGGGGGGAAGACAAAAAGCTGGGGACGACTTGTCCAGACGGGACGGAGAAATGGTTCTGTCTTTGGAAAAGGCGGCGAGGAACGGCTGGGAAATTAGCTCTAGGCATGCCACGGTCAGAACGGTGGCGGGTGGGTAGAAGACAGAATGCTGGGGACGACTTGTCCAGACGGGACGGAGAAACGGTTCCGTCTTTGGAAAAGGCGGCGGGGAACGGCTGGGAAATTAGCTCTAGGCACACCACGGAGGCGGGTGGGGGGAAGACAAAAAGCTGGGGACGAGTAGTCCAGACGGGACGGAGAAACGGTTCCGTCTTTGGAAAAGGCGGCGAGGAACGACTGGGAAATTAGCTCTAGGCACGCCACGGTCAGAACGGAGGCGGGTGAGGGGAAGACAAAAATTTGGGGACGAGTTGTCCAGATGGGACGGAGAAACGGTTCCGTCTTTGGAAAAGGCGGCGAGGAACGGCTGGGAAATTAGCTCTAGGCACGCCACGGACAGAACGGAGGCGGGTGGGGGGAAGACAGAAATTTGGAAACGAGTTGTCCAGACGGGACGGAGAAACGGTTCCGTCTCTGGAAAAGGCGGCGAGGAACGGCTGGGAAATTAGCTCTAGGCACGCCACGGTCAGAACGAGGCGCCTGGGTAGAAGACAAAAGGTGGGGACGAGCTTTTCAGACGGGACGGAGAAACGGTTCCATCTTTGGAAAAGGCGGTGAGGAACGGCTGGGAAATTAGCTCTAGGAACGCCACGGTCAGAACGGAGGCGGGTGGGGGGAAGACAAAAAGCTGGGGAGGACTTGTCCAGACGGGACGTAGAAACGGTTCCGTCTTTGGAAAAGGCGGCGAGGAACGGCTGGGAAATTAGCTCTAGGGACGCCACGGTCAGGACAGAGGCGGGTGGGGGGAAGACAAAAAGCTGGGGACGACTTGTCCAGACGGGACGGAGAAACGGTTCCGTCTTTGGAAAAGGCGGCGAGGAACGGCTGGGAAATTAGCTCTAGGCATGCCACGGTCAGAACGGTGGCGGGTGGGTAGAAGACAGAATGCTGGGGACGACTTGTCTGGACGGGAGGGAGAAACGGTTCCGTCTCTGGAAAAGGCAGCGAGGAACGGCTGCGAAATTAGCTCTAGGCACGCCACGGTCAGAACGGAGGCAGGTGGGGGGAAGACAGAAATTTGGAAACGAGTTGTCCAGACGGGACGGAGAAACGGTTCCATCTTTGGAAAAGGAAGCCAGGAACGGCTGGGAAATTAGCTCTAGGCACGCCACGGTCAGAACGGAGGCGGGTGGGGGGAAGACAAAAAGCTGGGGACGACTTGTCCAGACGGGACGGAGAAACGGTTCCGTCTTTGGAAAAGGCGGCGAGGAACGGCTACGAAATTAGTTCTAGGCACGCCACGGTCAGAACGGAGGCGGGTGGGGGGAAGACAAAAAGCTGGGGACGAGTTGTCCAGACGGGACGGAGAAACCGTTCCGTCTTTGGAAAAGGAGGCCAGGAACGGCTGGGAAATTAGCTCTAGGCACGCCACAGTCAGAACGAGGTGCGTGGGTAGAAGACAGAATGCTGGGGACGAGTTGTCCAGACGGGACGGAGAAACGGTTCCGTCTCTGGAAAAGGCGGCGAGGAACGGCTGGGAAATTAGCTCTAGGCACACCACGGTCAGAACGGAGGCGGGTGGGTAGAAGACAAAAAGCTGGGGACGAGTTTTTCAGACGGGACGGAGAAACGGTTCCATCTTTGGAAAAGGCGGCGAGGAACGGCTGGGAAATTAGCTCTAGGCACGCCACGGTCAGAACGGAGGCGGGTGGGTAGAAGACAGAATGCTGGGGACGAGTTGTCCAGACGGGACGGAGAAACGGTTCCGTCTCTGGAAAAGGCGGCGAGGAACGGCTGGGAAATTAGCTCTAGGCACGCCACGGTCAGAACGAAGGCGGGTGGGGAGAAGACAAAGAGCTGGGGACGACCTGTCCACACGGGACGGAGAAACGGTTCCGTCTTTGGAAAAGGCGGCGAGGAACGGCTACGAAATTAGTTCTAGGAACGCCACGGTCAGAACGGAGGCGGGTGGGGGGAAGACAAAAAGCTGGGGACGACCTGTCCAGACGGGACGGAGAAACAGTTCCGTCTTTGGAAAAGGCGGCGAGGAACGGCTGGGAAATTAGCTCTAGGCACGCCACGGTCAGAACGGAGGCGGGTGGGGGTAAGACAGAAATTTGGAAACGAGTTGTCCAGACGGGACGGAGAAACGGTTCCGTCTCTGGAAAAGGCGGCGAGGAACGGCTGGGAAATTAGCTCTAGGCACGCCACGGTCAGAACGGAGGCGGGTGGGGGGAAGACAAAAAGCTGGGGACGACTTGTCCAGACGGGACGGAGAAATGGTTCTGTCTTTGGAAAAGGCGGCGAGGAACGGCTGGGAAATTAGCTCTAGGCATGCCACGGTCAGAACGGTGGCGGGTGGGGGGAAGACAGAATGCTGGGGACGAGTTGTCCAGACGGGACGGAGAAACGGTTCCGTCTCTGGAAAAGGCGGCGAGGAACGGCTGGGAAATTAGCTCTAGGCATTCCACGGAGGCGGGTGGGGGGAAGACAAAAAGCTGGGGACGACTTGTCCAGACGGGACGGAGAAACGTTTCTGTCTTTGGAAAAGGCGGCGAGGAACGGCTGGGAAATTAGCTCTAGGCACGCCACGGTCAGAACGGAGGCGGGTGGGGGGAAGACAAAAAGCTGGGGACGACTTGTCCAGACAGGACGGAGAAACGCTTCCGTCTTTGGAAAAGGCGGCGAGGAACACCTGGGAAATTAGCTCTAGGCACGCCACGATCAGAACGGTGGCGGGTGGGTTGAAGACAGAATGCTGGGGACGACTTGTCCAGACGGGAGGGAGAAACGGTTCCGTCTCTGGAAAAGGCGGCGAGGAACGGCTGGGAAATTAGCTCTAGGCACGCCACGGTCAGAACGGAGGCGGGTGGGGTGAAGACAGAATGCTGGGGAAGAGTGTTCCAGACGGGACGGAGAAACAGTTCCGTCTCTGGAAAAGGCGGCGAGGAACGGCTGGGAAATTAGCTCTAGGCACGCCGCGGTCAGCACGGAGGCGGGTGGGGGGAAGACAGAAATTTGGAAACGAGTTGTCCAGACGGGACGGAGAAACGGTTCCGTCTTTGGAAAAGGGGGCGAGGAACGGCTACGAAATTAGTTCTAGGCACGCCACGGTCAGAACGGAGGCGGGTGGGGTGAAGACAAAAAGCTGGGGACGAGTTGTCCAGACGGGACGGAGAAACAGTTCCGTCTTTGGAAAAGGAGGCCAGGAACAGCTGGGAAATTAGCTCTAGGCACGCCACGGTCAGAACGAGGTGCGTGGGTAGAAGACAGAATGCTGGGGACGAGTTGTCCAGACGGGACGGAGAAACGGTTCCGTCTCTGGAAAAGGCGGCGAGGAACGGCTGGGAAATTAGCTCTAGGCACACCACGGTCAGAACGGAGGCGGGTGGGTAGAAGACAAAAAGCTGGGGACGAGTTTTTCAGACGGGACGGAGAAACGGTTCCATCTTTGGAAAAGGCGGCGAGGAACGGCTGGGAAATTAGCTCTAGGCACGCCACGGTCAGAACGGAGGCGGGTGGGGGGAAGACAAAAAGCTGGGGACGACCTGTCCAGACGGGACGGAGAAACGGTTCCGTCTCTGGAAAAGGCGGCGAGGAACGGCTGGGAAATTAGCTCTAGGCACGCCACGGTCAGAACGGAGGCGGGTGGGGAGAAGACAAAGAGCTGGGGACGACCTGTCCACACGGGACGGAGAAACGGTTCCGTCTTTGGAAAAGGCGGCGAGGAACGGCTACGAAATTAGTTCTAGGAACGCCACGGTCAGAACGGAGGCGGGTGGGGGGAAGACAAAAAGCTGGGGACGACCTGTCCAGACGGGACGGAGAAACAGTTCCGTCTTTGGAAAAGGAGGCCAGGAACGGCTGGGAAATTAGCTCTAGGCACGCCACGGTCAGAACGGAGGCGGGTGAGGGGAAGACAAAAATTTGGGGACAAGTTGTCCAGATGGGACGGAGAAACGGTTCCGTCTCTGGAAAAGGCGGCGAGGAACGGCTGGGAAATTAGCTCTAGGCACGCCACGGTCAGAACGGAGGCGGGTGGGGGGAAGACAAAAAGCTGGGGGCGAGTTGTCCAGACGGGACGGAGAAATGGTTCTGTCTTTGGAAAAGGCGGCGAGGAACGGCTGGGAAATTAGCTCTAGGCATGCCACGGTCAGAACGGTGGCGGGTGGGTAGAAGACAGAATGCTGGGGACGACTTGTCCAGACGGGACGGAGAAACGGTTCCGTCTTTGGAAAAGGCGGCGGGGAACGGCTGGGAAATTAGCTCTAGGCACACCACGGAGGCGGGTGGGGGGAAGACAAAAAGCTGGGGACGACATGTCCAGACGGGACGGAGAAACGGTTCCGTCTTTGGAAAAGGCGGCGAGGAACGGCTGGGAAATTTGCTCTACGCACGCCACGGTCAGAACGGAGGCGGGTGGGGGGAAGCCAAAAAGCTGGGGAGGACTTGTCCAGACGGGACGGAGAAACGGTTCCGTCTTTGGAAAAGGAGGCGAGGAACGGCTGGGAAGTTAGCTCTAGGCGCGCCACGGTCAGAACGGAGGCGGGTGGGGTGAAGACAAAAATCTGGGGACGAGTTGTCCTGACGGGACGGAGAAACGGTTCCGTCTTTGGAAAAGGCGGCGAGGAACGGCTGGGAAATTAGCTCTAGGCACGCCACGGTCAGAACGGAGGCAAGTGGGGGGAAGACAAAAAGCTGGGGACGAGTTGTCCAGACGGGACGGAGAAACGGTTCCGTCATTGGAAAAGGCGGCCAGGAACGGCTGGGAAATTAGCTCTAGGCACGCCACGGTCAGAACGAGGCGCCTGGGTAGAAGACAAAAAGCTGGGGACGAGTTGTCCATACGGGACGGAGAAACGGTTCCATCTTTGGAAAAGGTGGCGAGGAACGGCTGGGAAATTACCTCTAGGCACGCCACGATCAGAACAGAGGCGGGTGGGGGGAAGACAAAAAGCTGGGGACGACTTGTCCAGACGGGACGGAGAAACGGTTCCGTCTTTGGGAAAGGCGGCGAGGAACGGCTGGGAAATTAGCTCTAGGCACGCCACGGAGGCGGGTGGGGGGAAGACAAAAAGCTGGGGACGACTTGTCCAGACGGGACGGAGAAACGGTTCCGTCTTTGGAAAAGGCGGCGAGGAACGGCTGGGAAATTAGCTCTAGGCGCGCCACGGTCAGAACGGAGGCGGGTGCGTAGAAGACAAAATCTGGGGACGAGTTGTCCACACGGGACGGAGAAACGGTTCCGTCTTTGGAAAAGGGGGCGAGGAGCGGCTGGGAAATTAGCTCTAGGCACGCCACGGTCAGAACGGAGGCGGGTGGGGGGAAGACAAAAAGCTGGGGACGAGTTGTCCAGACGGGACGGAGAAACGGTTCCGTCTTTGGAAAAGGCGGAGAGGAACGGCTGGGAAATTAGCTCTAGGCACGCCACGGTCAGAACGAGGCGCCTGGGTAGAAGACAAAAAGCTGGGGACGAGTTGTCCATACGGGACGGAGAAACGGTTCCATCTTTGGAAAAGGTGGCGAGGAACGGCTGGGAAATTACCTCTAGGCACGCCACGATCAGAACAGAGGCGGGTGGGGGGAAGACAAAAAGCTGGGGACGAGTTGTCCAGACGGGACGGAGAAACGGTTCCGTCTTTGGAAAAGGCGGAGAGGAACGGCTGGGAAATTAGCTCTAGGCACGCCACGATCAGAACAGAGGCGGGTGGGGGGAAGACAAAAAGCTGGGGACGACTTGTCCAGACGGGACGGAGAAACGGTTCCGTCTTTGGAAAAGGCGGCGAGGAACGGCTGGGAAATTAGCTCTAGGCATGCCACGGTCAGAACGGTGGCGGGTGGGTAGAAGACAGAATGCTGGGGACGACTTGTCTGGACGGGAGGGAGAAACGGTTCCGTCTCTGGAAAAGGCAGCGAGGAACGGCTGCGAAATTAGCTCTAGGCACGCCACGGTCAGAACGGAGGCGGGTGGGGGGAAGACAGAAATTTGGAAACGAGTTGTCCAGACGGGACGGAGAAACGGTTCCATCTTTGGAAAAGGCGGCGAGGAACGGCTGGGAAATTAGCTCTAGGCACGCCACGGTCAGAACGGAGGCGGGTGGGGGGAAGACAAAAAGCTGGGGACGACTTGTCCAGACGGGACGGAGAAACGGTTCCGTCTTTGGAAAAGGCGGCGAGGAACGGCTACGAAATTAGTTCTAGGCACGCCACGGTCAGAACGGAGGCGGGTGGGGGGAAGACAAAAAGCTGGGGACGAGTTGTCCAGACGGGACGGAGAAACAGTTCCGTCTTTAGAAAAGGAGGCCAGGAACGGCTGGGAAATTAGCTCTAGGTACGCCACGGTCAGAACGAGGTGCGTGGGTAGAAGACAGAATGCTGGGGACGAGTTGTCCAGACGGGACGGAGAAACGGTTCCGTCTCTGGAAAAGGCGGCGAGGAACGGCTGGGAAATTAGCTCTAGGCACACCACGGTCAGAACGGAGGCGGGTGGGGGGAAGACAAAAAGCTGGGGACGAGTTTTTCAGACGGGACGGAGAAACGGTTCCATCTTTGGAAAAGGCGGCGAGGAACGGCTGGGAAATTAGCTCTAGGCACGCCACGGTCAGAACGGAGGCGGGTGGGTAGAAGACAGAATGCTGGGGACGAGTTGTCCAGACGGGACGGAGAAACGGTTCCGTCTCTGGAAAAGGCGGCGAGGAACGGCTGGGAAATTAGCTCTAGGCACGCCACGGTCAGAACGGAGGCAGGTGGGGAGAAGACAAAGAGCTGGGGACGACCTGTCCACACGGGACGGAGAAACGGTTCCGTCTTTGGAAAAGGCGGCGAGGAACGGCTACGAAATTAGTTCTAGGAACGCCACGGTCAGAACGGAGGCGGGTGGGGGGAAGACAAAAAGCTGGGGACGACCTGTCCAGACGGGACGGAGAAACAGTTCCGTCTTTGGAAAAGGAGGCCAGGAACGGCTGGGAAATTAGCTCTAGGCACGCCACGGTCAGAACGGAGGCGGGTGAGGGGAAGACAAAAATTTGGGGACAAGTTGTCCAGATGGGACGGAGAAACGGTTCCGTCTCTGGAAAAGGCGGCGAGGAACGGCTGGGAAATTAGCTCTAGGCACGCCACGGTCAGAACGGAGGCGGGTGGGGGGAAGACAAAAAGCTGGGGACGACTTGTCCAGACGGGACGGAGAAATGGTTCTGTCTTTGGAAAAGGCGGCGAGGAACGGCTGGGAAATTAGCTCTAGGCATGCCACGGTCAGAACGGTGGTGGGTGGGTAGAAGACAGAATGCTGGGGACGACTTGTCCAGACGGGACGGAGAAACGGTTCCGTCTTTGGAAAAGGCGGCGGGGAACGGCTGGGAAATTAGCTCTAGGCACACCACGGAGGCGGGTGGGGGGAAGACAAAAAGCTGGGGACGAGTAGTCCAGACGGGACGGAGAAACGGTTCCGTCTTTGGAAAAGGCGGCGAGGAACGACTGGGAAATTAGCTCTAGGCACGCCACGGTCAGAACGGAGGCGGGTGAGGGGAAGACAAAAATTTGGGGACGAGTTGTCCAGATGGGACGGAGAAACGGTTCCGTCTTTGGAAAAGGCGGCGAGGAACGGCTGGGAAATTAGCTCTAGGCACGCCACGGACAGAACGGAGGCGGGTGGGGGGAAGACAGAAATTTGGAAACGAGTTGTCCAGACGGGACGGAGAAACGGTTCCGTCTCTGGAAAAGGCGGCGAGGAACGGCTGGGAAATTAGCTCTAGGCACGCCACGGTCAGAACGAGGCGCCTGGGTAGAAGACAAAAGGTGGGGACGAGCTTTTCAGACGGGACGGAGAAACGGTTCCATCTTTGGAAAAGGCGGTGAGGAACGGCTGGGAAATTAGCTCTAGGAACGCCACGGTCAGAACGGAGGCGGGTGGGGGGAAGACAAAAAGCTGGGGAGGACTTGTCCAGACGGGACGTAGAAACGGTTCCGTCTTTGGAAAAGGCGGCGAGGAACGGCTGGGAAATTAGCTCTAGGGACGCCACGGTCAGGACAGAGGCGGGTGGGGGGAAGACAAAAAGCTGGGGACGACTTGTCCAGACGGGACGGAGAAACGGTTCCGTCTTTGGAAAAGGCGGCGAGGAACGGCTGGGAAATTAGCTCTAGGCATGCCACGGTCAGAACGGTGGCGGGTGGGTAGAAGACAGAATGCTGGGGACGACTTGTCTGGACGGGAGGGAGAAACGGTTCCGTCTCTGGAAAAGGCAGCGAGGAACGGCTGCGAAATTAGCTCTAGGCACGCCACGGTCAGAACGGAGGCAGGTGGGGGGAAGACAGAAATTTGGAAACGAGTTGTCCAGACGGGACGGAGAAACGGTTCCATCTTTGGAAAAGGAAGCCAGGAACGGCTGGGAAATTAGCTCTAGGCACGCCACGGTCAGAACGGAGGCGGGTGGGGGGAAGACAAAAAGCTGGGGACGACTTGTCCAGACGGGACGGAGAAACGGTTCCGTCTTTGGAAAAGGCGGCGAGGAACGGCTACGAAATTAGTTCTAGGCACGCCACGGTCAGAACGGAGGCGGGTGGGGGGAAGACAAAAAGCTGGGGACGAGTTGTCCAGACGGGACGGAGAAACCGTTCCGTCTTTGGAAAAGGAGGCCAGGAACGGCTGGGAAATTAGCTCTAGGCACGCCACAGTCAGAACGAGGTGCGTGGGTAGAAGACAGAATGCTGGGGACGAGTTGTCCAGACGGGACGGAGAAACGGTTCCGTCTCTGGAAAAGGCGGCGAGGAACGGCTGGGAAATTAGCTCTAGGCACACCACGGTCAGAACGGAGGCGGGTGGGTAGAAGACAAAAAGCTGGGGACGAGTTTTTCAGACGGGACGGAGAAACGGTTCCATCTTTGGAAAAGGCGGCGAGGAACGGCTGGGAAATTAGCTCTAGGCACGCCACGGTCAGAACGGAGGCGGGTGGGTAGAAGACAGAATGCTGGGGACGAGTTGTCCAGACGGGACGGAGAAACGGTTCCGTCTCTGGAAAAGGCGGCGAGGAACGGCTGGGAAATTAGCTCTAGGCACGCCACGGTCAGAACGAAGGCGGGTGGGGAGAAGACAAAGAGCTGGGGACGACCTGTCCACACGGGACGGAGAAACGGTTCCGTCTTTGGAAAAGGCGGCGAGGAACGGCTACGAAATTAGTTCTAGGAACGCCACGGTCAGAACGGAGGCGGGTGGGGGGAAGACAAAAAGCTGGGGACGACCTGTCCAGACGGGACGGAGAAACAGTTCCGTCTTTGGAAAAGGCGGCGAGGAACGGCTGGGAAATTAGCTCTAGGCACGCCACGGTCAGAACGGAGGCGGGTGGGGGTAAGACAGAAATTTGGAAACGAGTTGTCCAGACGGGACGGAGAAACGGTTCCGTCTCTGGAAAAGGCGGCGAGGAACGGCTGGGAAATTAGCTCTAGGCACGCCACGGTCAGAACGGAGGCGGGTGGGGGGAAGACAAAAAGCTGGGGACGACTTGTCCAGACGGGACGGAGAAATGGTTCTGTCTTTGGAAAAGGCGGCGAGGAACGGCTGGGAAATTAGCTCTAGGCATGCCACGGTCAGAACGGTGGCGGGTGGGGGGAAGACAGAATGCTGGGGACGAGTTGTCCAGACGGGACGGAGAAACGGTTCCGTCTCTGGAAAAGGCGGCGAGGAACGGCTGGGAAATTAGCTCTAGGCATTCCACGGAGGCGGGTGGGGGGAAGACAAAAAGCTGGGGACGACTTGTCCAGACGGGACGGAGAAACGTTTCTGTCTTTGGAAAAGGCGGCGAGGAACGGCTGGGAAATTAGCTCTAGGCACGCCACGGTCAGAACGGAGGCGGGTGGGGGGAAGACAAAAAGCTGGGGACGACTTGTCCAGACAGGACGGAGAAACGCTTCCGTCTTTGGAAAAGGCGGCGAGGAACACCTGGGAAATTAGCTCTAGGCACGCCACGATCAGAACGGTGGCGGGTGGGTTGAAGACAGAATGCTGGGGACGACTTGTCCAGACGGGAGGGAGAAACGGTTCCGTCTCTGGAAAAGGCGGCGAGGAACGGCTGGGAAATTAGCTCTAGGCACGCCACGGTCAGAACGGAGGCGGGTGGGGTGAAGACAGAATGCTGGGGAAGAGTGTTCCAGACGGGACGGAGAAACAGTTCCGTCTCTGGAAAAGGCGGCGAGGAACGGCTGGGAAATTAGCTCTAGGCACGCCGCGGTCAGCACGGAGGCGGGTGGGGGGAAGACAGAAATTTGGAAACGAGTTGTCCAGACGGGACGGAGAAACGGTTCCGTCTTTGGAAAAGGGGGCGAGGAACGGCTACGAAATTAGTTCTAGGCACGCCACGGTCAGAACGGAGGCGGGTGGGGTGAAGACAAAAAGCTGGGGACGAGTTGTCCAGACGGGACGGAGAAACAGTTCCGTCTTTGGAAAAGGAGGCCAGGAACAGCTGGGAAATTAGCTCTAGGCACGCCACGGTCAGAACGAGGTGCGTGGGTAGAAGACAGAATGCTGGGGACGAGTTGTCCAGACGGGACGGAGAAACGGTTCCGTCTCTGGAAAAGGCGGCGAGGAACGGCTGGGAAATTAGCTCTAGGCACACCACGGTCAGAACGGAGGCGGGTGGGTAGAAGACAAAAAGCTGGGGACGAGTTTTTCAGACGGGACGGAGAAACGGTTCCATCTTTGGAAAAGGCGGCGAGGAACGGCTGGGAAATTAGCTCTAGGCACGCCACGGTCAGAACGGAGGCGGGTGGGGGGAAGACAAAAAGCTGGGGACGACCTGTCCAGACGGGACGGAGAAACGGTTCCGTCTCTGGAAAAGGCGGCGAGGAACGGCTGGGAAATTAGCTCTAGGCACGCCACGGTCAGAACGGAGGCGGGTGGGGAGAAGACAAAGAGCTGGGGACGACCTGTCCACACGGGACGGAGAAACGGTTCCGTCTTTGGAAAAGGCGGCGAGGAACGGCTACGAAATTAGTTCTAGGCACGCCACGGTCAGAACGGTGGCGGGTGGGTAGAAGACAGAATGCTGGGGACGACTTGTCTGGACGGGAGGGAGAAACGGTTCCGTCTCTGGAAAAGGCAGCGAGGAACGGCTGCGAAATTAGCTCTAGGCACGCCACGGTCAGAACGGAGGCGGGTGGGGGGAAGACAGAAATTTGGAAACGATTTGTCCAGACGGGACGGAGAAACGGTTCCATCTTTGGCAAAGGCGGCGAGGAACGGCTGGGAAATTAGCTCTAGGCACGCCACGGTCAGAACGGAGGCGGGTGGGGGGAAGACAAAAAGCTGGGGACGACTTGTCCAGACGGGACGGAGAAACGGTTCCGTCTTTGGAAAAGGCGGCGAGGAACGGCTGGGAAATTAGTTCTAGGCACGCCACGGTCAGAACGGAGGCGGGTGGGGGGAAGACAAAAAGCTGGGGACGAGTTGTCCAGACAGGACGGAGAAACAGTTCCGTCTTTGGAAAAGGAGGCCAGGAACGGCTGGGAAATTAGCTCTAGGCACGCCACGGTCAGAACGAGGTGCGTGGGTAGAAGACAGAATGCTGGGGACGAGTTGTCCAGACGGGACGGAGAAACGGTTCCGTCTTTGGAAAAGGCGGCGAGGAACGGCTGGGAAATTAGCTCTAGGCAAGCCACGGTCAGAACGGAGGCGGGTGGGTAGAAGACTAAAAGCTGGGGACGACTTGTCCAGACGGGACGGAGAAACGGTTCCGTCTTTGGAAAAGGCGGCGAGGAACGGCTGGGAAATTAGCTCTAGGCACGCCACGGTCAGAACAGAGGTGGGTGGGGGGAAGACAAAAAGCTGGGGACGACTTGTCCAGACGGGACGGAGAAACGGTTCCGTCTTTGGAAAAGGCGGCGAGGAACGGCTGGGAAATTAGCTCTAGGCGCGCCACGGTCAGAATGGAGGCGGGTGCGTAGAAGACAAAATCTGGGGACGAGTTGTCCACACGGGACGGAGAAACGGTTCCGTCTTTGGAAAAGGCGGCGAGGAGCGGCTGGGAAATTAGCTCTAGGCACGCCACGTTCAGAACGGAGGCGGGTGGGGGGAAGACAAAAAGCTGGGGACGAGTTGTCCAGACGGGACAGAGAAACGGTTCCGTCTTTGGAAAAGGCGGCGAGGAACGGCTGGGAAATTAGCTCTAGGCACGCCACGGTCAGAACGGAGGCGGGTGGGGGGAAGACAAAAAGCTGGGGACGAGTTGTCCAGACGGGACGGAGAAACGGTTCCGTCTTTGCAAAAGGCGGCGAGGAACGGCTGGGAAATTAGCTCTAGGCGCGCCACGGTCAGAACGGAGGCGGGTGCGTAGAAGACAAAATCTGGGGACGAGTTGTCCAGACGGGACCGAGAAACGGTTCTGTCTTTGGAAAAGGCGGCGAGGAACGGCTGGGAAATTAGCTCTAGGCATGCCACGGTCAGAACGGAGTCGGGTGGGGAGAAGACAAAAAGCTGGGGACGAGTTGTCCAGACGGGACGGAGAAACGGTTCCGTCTTTGGAAAAGGCGGCGAGGAGCGGCTGGGAAATTAGCTCTAGGCACGCCACGGTCAGAACGGAGGCGGGTGGGGGGAAGACAAAAAGCTGGGGACGAGTTGTCCAGACGGGACGGAGAAACGGTTCCGTCTTTGGAAAAGGCGGCGAGGAACGGCTGGGAAATTAGCTCTAGGCACGCCACGGTCAGAACGAGGCGCCTGGGTAGAAGACAGAAAGCTGCGGACGAGTTGTCCATACGGGACGGAGAAACGGTTACGTCTTTGGAAAAGGCGGCGAGGAACGGCTGGGAAATTAGCTCTAGGCACGCCACGGAGGCGGGTGGGGGGAAGACAAAAAGCTGGGGACGAGTTGTCCAGACGGGACGGAGAAACGGTTCCGTCTCCGGAAAAGGCGGCGAGGAACGGCTGGGAAATTAGCTCGAGGCGCGCCACGGTCAGAACGGAGGCGGGTGCGTAGAAGACAAAATCTGGGGAAGAGTTGTCCAGACGGGACCGAGAAACGGTTCCGTCTTTGGAAAAGGCGGCGAGGAACGGCTGGGAAATTAGCTCTAGGCATGCCACAATCAGGACGGAGGCGGGTGGGGGGAAGACAAAAAGCTGGGGACGAGTTGTCCAGACGGGACGGAGAAACGGTTCCGTCTTTGGAAAAGGCGGCGAGGAACGGCTGGGAAATTAGCTCTAGGCACGCCACGGTCAGAACGAGGCGCCTGGGTAGAAGACAAAAAGCTGGGGACGAGTTGTCCATACGGGACGGAGAAACGGTTCCGTCTTTGGAAAAGGCGGCGAGGAACGGCTGGGAAATTAGCTCGAGGCACGCCACGGTCAGAACAGAGGTGGGTGGGGGGAAGACAAAAAGCAGGGGACGAGTTGTCCAGACGGGACGGAGAAACGGTTCCGTCTTTGGAAAAGGCGGCGAGGAAAGGCTGGGAAATTAGCTCTAGGCACGCCACAGTCAGAACGGAGGCGGGTGGGTAGAAGACAGAAAGCTGGGGACGAGTTGTCCAGACGGGACGGAGAAACGGTACCATCTCTGGAAAAGGCGGCGAGGGACGGCTACGAAATTAGTTCTAGGCACGCCACGGTCAGAACGACGCGCGTGGGTAGAAGACAAAAAGCTGGGGACGAGTTGTCCATACGGGACGGAGAAACGGTTCCGTCTTTGGAAAAGGCGGCGAGGAACGGCTGGGAAATTAGCTCTAGGCACGCCACGGTCAGAACGGAGGCGGGTGGGGGGAAGACAAAAAGCTGGGGACGAGTTGTCCAGACGGGACGGAGAAACGGTTCCGTCTTTGCAAAAGGCGGCGAGGAACGGCTGGGAAATTAGCTCTAGGCGCGCCACGGTCAGAACGGAGGCGGGTGCGTAGAAGACAAAATCTGGGGACGAGTTGTCCAGACGGGACCGAGAAACGGTTCTGTCTTTGGAAAAGGCGGCGAGGAACGGCTGGGAAATTAGCTCTAGGCATGCCACGGTCAGAACGGAGTCGGGTGGGGAGAAGACAAAAAGCTGGGGACGAGTTGTCCAGACGGGACGGAGAAACGGTTCCGTCTTTGGAAAAGGCGGCGAGGAACGGCTGGGAAATTAGCTCTAGGCACGCCACGGTCAGAACGGAGGCGGGTGGGGGGAAGACAAAAAGCTGGGGACGAGTTGTCCAGACGGGACGGAGAAACGGTTCCGTCTTTGGAAAAGGCGGCGAGGAACGGCTGGGAAATTAGCTCTAGGCACGCCACGGTCAGAACGAGGCGCCTGGGTAGAAGACAGAAAGCTGGGGACGAGTTGTCCATACGGGACGGAGAAACGGTTACGTCTTTGGAAAAGGCGGCGAGGAACGGCTGGGAAATTAGCTCTAGGCACGCCACGGAGGCGGGTGGGGGGAAGACAAAAAGCTGGGGACGAGTTGTCCAGACGGGACGGAGAAACGGTTCCGTCTCCGGAAAAGGCGGCGAGGAACGGCTGGGAAATTAGCTCTAGGCGCGCCACGGTCAGAACGGAGGCGGGTGCGTAGAAGACAAAATCTGGGGAAGAGTTGTCCAGACGGGACCGAGAAACGGTTCCGTCTTTGGAAAAGGCGGCGAGGAACGGCTGGGAAATTAGTTCTAGGCACGCCACGGTCAGAACGGAGGCGGGTGGGGGGAAGACAAAAAGCTGGGGACGAGTTGTCCAGACAGGACGGAGAAACAGTTCCGTCTTTGGAAAAGGAGGCCAGGAACGGCTGGGAAATTAGCTCTAGGCACGCCACGGTCAGAACGAGGTGCGTGGGTAGAAGACAGAATGCTGGGGACGAGTTGTCCAGACGGGACGGAGAAACGGTTCCGTCTTTGGAAAAGGCGGCGAGGAACGGCTGGGAAATTAGCTCTAGGCAAGCCACGGTCAGAACGGAGGCGGGTGGGTAGAAGACTAAAAGCTGGGGACGACTTGTCCAGACGGGACGGAGAAACGGTTCCGTCTTTGGAAAAGGCGGCGAGGAACGGCTGGGAAATTAGCTCTAGGCACGCCACGGTCAGAACGAGGCGCGTGGGTAGAAGCCAGAAAGCTGGGGACGAGCTGTCCAGACGGGACGGAGAAACGGTTCCGTCTTTGGAAAAGGCGGCGAGGAACGGCTGGGAAATTGACTCTAGGCACGCCACAATCAGGACGGAGGCGGGTGGGGAGAAGACAAAAAGCTGGCGACAAGTTGTCCAGACAAGACGGAGAAACGGTTCCGTCTTTGGAAAAGGCGGCGAGGAGCGGCTGGGAAATTAGCTCTAGGCATGCCACAATCAGGACGGAGGCGGGTGGGGGGAAGACAAAAAGCTGGGGACGAGTTGTCCAGACGGGACGGAGAAACGGTTCCGTCTTTGGAAAAGGCGGCGAGGAGCGGCTGGGAAATTAGCTCTAGGCACGCCACGGTCAGAACGGAGGCGGGTGGGGGGAAGACAAAAAGCTGGGGACGAGTTGTCCAGACGGGACGGAGAAACGGTTCCGTCTTTGGAAAAGGCGGCGAAGAACGGCTGGAAAATTAGCTCTAGGCACGCCACGGTCAGAACGAGGCGCCTGGGTAGAAGACAAAAAGCTGGGGACGAATTGTCCATACGGGACGGAGAAACGGTTCCATCTTTGGAAAAGGTGGCGAGGAACGGCTGGGAAATTACCTCTAGGAACGCCACGATCAGAACAGAGGTGGGTGGGGGGAAGACAAAAAGCTGGGGACGAGTTGTCCAGACGGGACGGAGAAACGGTTCCGTCTTTGCAAAAGGCGGCGAGGAACGGCTGGGAAATTAGCTCTAGGCACGCCACGGAGGCGGGTGGGGGGAAGACAAAAAGCTGGGGACGACTTGTCCAGACGGGACGGAGAAACGGTTCCGTCTTTGGAAAAGGCGGCGAGGAACGGCTGGGAAATTAGCTCTAGGCGCGCCACGGTCAGAATGGAGGCGGGTGCGTAGAAGACAAAATCTGGGGACGAGTTGTCCACACGGGACGGAGAAACGGTTCCGTCTTTGGAAAAGGCGGCGAGGAGCGGCTGGGAAATTACCTCTAGGCACGCCACGGTCAGAACGGAGGCGGGTGGGGGGAAGACAAAAAGCTGGGGACGAGTTGTCCAGACGGGACGGAGAAACGGTTCCGTCTTTGGAAAAGGCGGCGAGGAACGGCTGGGAAATTAGCTCTAGGCACGCCACGGTCAGAACGAGGCGCCTGGGTAGAAGACAAAAAGCTGGGGACGAGTTGTCCATACGGGACGGAGAAACGGTTCCATCTTTGGAAAAGGCGGCGAGGAACGGCTGGGAAATTACCTCTAGGCACGCCACGATCAGAACAGAGGCGGGTGGGGGGAAGACAAAAAGCTGGGGACGAGTTGTCCAGACGGGACGGAGAAACGGTTCCGTCTTTGGAAAAGGCGGAGAGGAACGGCTGGGAAATTAGCTCTAGGCACGCCACAGTCAGAACGGAGGCGGGTGGGTAGAAGCCAGAAAGCTGGGGACGAGTTGTCCAGACGGGACCGAGAAACGGTACCATCTCTGGAAAAGGCGGCGAGGAACGGCTGGGAAATTAGCTCTAGGCGCGCCACGGTCAGAACGGAGGCGGGTGCGTAGAAGACAAAATCTGGGGAAGAGTTGTCCAGACGGGACCGAGAAACGGTTCCGTCTTTGGAAAAGGCAGCGAGGAACGGCTGGGAAATTAGCTCTAGGCACGCCACGGTCAGAACGGTGGCGGGTGGGTAGAAGACAGAATGCTGGGGACGACTTGTCTGGACGGGAGGGAGAAACGGTTCCGTCTCTGGAAAAGGCAGCGAGGAACGGCTGCGAAATTAGCTCTAGGCACGCCACGGTCAGAACGGAGGCGGGTGGGGGGAAGACAGAAATTTGGAAACGATTTGTCCAGACGGGACGGAGAAACGGTTCCATCTTTGGCAAAGGCGGCGAGGAACGACTGGGAAATTAGCTCTAGGCACGCCACGGTCAGAACGGAGGCGGGTGGGGGGAAGACAAAAAGCTGGGGACGACTTGTCCAGACGGGACGGAGAAACGGTTCCGTCTTTGGAAAAGGCGGCGAGGAACGGCTGGGAAATTAGTTCTAGGCACGCCACGGTCAGAACGGAGGCGGGTGGGGGGAAGACAAAAAGCTGGGGACGAGTTGTCCAGACAGGACGGAGAAACACTTCCGTCTTTGGAAAAGGAGGCCAGGAACGGCTGGGAAATTAGCTCTAGGCACGCCACGGTCAGAACGAGGTGCGTGGGTAGAAGACAGAATGCTGGGGACGAGCTGTCCAGACGGGACGGAGAAACGGTTCCTTCTCTGGAAAATGCGGCGAGGAATGGCTGGGAAATTAGCTCTAGGCACACCACGGTCAGAACGGAGGCGGGTGGGTAGAAGACAAAAAGCTGGGGACGAGTAGTCCAGACGGGACGGAGAAACGGTTCCGTCTTTGGAAAAGGCGGCGAGGAACGGCTGGGAAATTAGCTCTAGGCACGCCACGGTCAGAACAGAGGCGGGTGGGTAGAAGACAGAATGCTGGGGACGAGTTGTCCAGACGGGACGGAGAAACGGTTCCGTCTTTGGAAAAGGCGGCGAGGAACGGCTGGGAAATTAGCTCTAGGCACGCCACGGTCAGAACGGAGGCGGGTGGGTAGAAGACAAAAAGCTGGGGACGACTAGTCCAGACGGGACGGAGAAACGGTTCCGTCTTTGGAAAAGGCGGCGAGGAACGGCTGGGAAATTAGCTCGAGGCACGCCACGGTCAGAACAGAGGCGGGTGGGGGGAAGACAAAAAGCAGGGGACGAGTTGTCCAGACGGGACGGAGAAACGGTTCAGTCTTTGGAAAAGGCGGCGAGGAAAGGCTGGGAAATTAGCTCTAGGCACGCCACAGTCAGAACGGAGGCGGGTGGGTAGAAGCCAGAAAGCTGGGGACGAGTTGTCCAGACGGGACGGAGAAACGGTACCATCTCTGGAAAAGGCGGCGAGGGACGGCTACGAAATTAGTTCTAGGCACGCCACGGTCAGAACGAGGCGCGTGGGTAGAAGACAAAAAGCTGGGGACGAGTTGTCCATACGGGACGGAGAAACGGTTCCGTCTTTGGAAAAGGCGGCGAGGAACGGCTGGGAAATTAGCTCTAGGCACGCCACGGTCAGAACGGAGGCGGGTGGGGGGAAGACAAAAAGCTGGGGACGAGTTGTCCAGACGGGACGGAGAAACGGTTCCGTCTTTGCAAAAGGCGGCGAGGAACGGCTGGGAAATTAGCTCTAGGCGCGCCACGGTCAGAACGGAGGCGGGTGCGTAGAAGACAAA
Source organism: Falco peregrinus (assembly GCF_023634155.1). NCBI lineage: Eukaryota > Metazoa > Chordata > Aves > Falconiformes > Falconidae > Falco > Falco peregrinus. The sequence continues at coordinate 5,749,929 of NC_073743.1, read as the reverse complement.
ATCTGGGGACGAGTTGTCCAGACGGGACGGAGAAACGGTTCCGTCTTTGGGAAAGGCGGCGAGGAACGGCTGGGAAATTAGCTCTAGGCACGCCACGGTCAGAACGAGGCGCCTGGGTAGAAGACAGAAAGCTGGGGACGAGTTGTCCATACGGGACGGAGAAACGGTTCCATCTTTGGAAAAGGCGGCGAGGAACGGCTGGGAAATTAGCTCTAGGCGCGCCACGGTCAGAATGGAGGCGGGTGCGTAGAAGACAAAATCTGGGGACGAGTTGTCCACACGGGACGGAGAAACGGTTCCGTCTTTGGAAAAGGCGGCGAGGAGCGGCTGGGAAATTAGCTCTAGGCACGCCACGGTCAGAACGGAGGCGGGTGGGGGGAAGACAAAAAGCTGGGGACGAGTTGTCCAGACGGGACGGAGAAACGGTTCCGTCTTTGGAAAAGGCGGCGAGGAACGGCTGGGAAATTAGCTCTAGGCACGCCACGGTCAGAACGAGGCGCCTGGGTAGAAGACAAAAAGCTGGGGACGAGTTGTCCATACGGGACGGAGAAACGGTTCCATCTTTGGAAAAGGCGGCGAGGAACGGCTGGGAAATTACCTCTAGGCACGCCACGATCAGAACAGAGGCGGGTGGGGGGAAGAAAAAAAGCTGGGGATGAGTTGTCCAGACGGGACGTAGAAACGGTTCCGTCTTTGGGAAAGGAGGCGAGGAACGGCTGGGAAATTACCTCTAGGCACGCCACGATCAGAACAGAGGCGGGTGGGGGGAAGAAAAAAAGCTGGGGATGAGTTGTCCAGACGGGACGGAGAAACGGTTCCGTCTTTGGGAAAGGAGGCGAGGAACGGCTGGGAAATTAGCTCTAGGCGCGCCACGGTCAGAACGGAGGCGGGTGCGTAGAAGACAAAATCTGGGGAAGAGTTGTCCAGACGAGACCGAGAAACGGTTCCGTCTTTGGAAAAGGCGGCGAGGAACGGCTGGGAAATTAGCTCTAGGCACGCCACGGTCAGAACGGAGGCGGGTGGGGAGAAGACAAAAAGCTGGGGATGACTTGTCCAGACGGGACGGAGAAACGGTTCCGTCTTTGGAAAAGTCGGCGAGGAACGGCTGTGAAATTAGCTCTAGGCACGCCACGATCAGAAAGGAGGGGGGTGGGGGGAAGACAAAAAGCTGGGGACGAGTTGTCCAGACGGGACGGAGAAACGGTTCCGTCTTTGGAAAAGGCGGCGAGGAACGGCTGGGAAATTAGCTCTAGGCACGCCACGGTCAGAACGAGGCGCGTGCGTAGAAGACAGAGAGCTGGTGACGAGTTGTCCAGACGGGACGGAGAAACGGTTCCGTCTCCGGAAAAGGCGGCGAGGAACGGCTGGGAAATTAGCTCTAGGCATGCCACGGAGGCGGGTGGGGGGAAGACAAAAAGCTGGGGACGAGTTGTCCAGACGGGACGGAGAAATGGTTCCGTCTTTGGAAAAGGCGGCGAGGAACGGCTGGGAAATTAGCTCTAGGCACGCCACGGTCAGAACGGAGGCGGGTGGGGGGAAGCCAAAAAGCTGGGGACGAGTTGTCCAGACGGGACGGAGAAACGGTACCATCTCTGGAAAAGGCGGCGAGGGATGGCTACGAAATTAGCTCTAGGCATGCCACGGTCAGAACGAGGCGAATGCGTAGAAGACAGAAAGCTGGGGACGAGTTGTCCAGACGGGACGGAGAAACGGTTCCGTCTTTGGAAAAGGCGGCGAGGAACGGCTGGGAAATTAGCTCTAGGCACGCCACGGTCAGAACGGAGGCGGGTGGGGAGAAGACAAATAGCTGGGGACGAGTTGTCCAGACGGGACGGAGAAACGGTTCCGTCTTTGGAAAAGGCGGCGAGGAACGGCTGGGAAATTAGCTCTAGGCGCGCCACGGTCAGAACGGAGGCGGGTGGGGGGAAGAAAAAAGCTGGGGACGAGTAGTCCAGACGGGACGGAGAAATGGTTCCGTCTTTGGAAAAGGGGGCCAGGAACGGCTGGGAAATTAGCTCTAGGCACGCCACGGTCAGAACGAGGCGCCTGGGTAGAAGACAAAAAGCTGGGGACGAGTTGTCCAGACGGGACGGAGAAACGGTTCCGTCTCCGGAAAAGGCAGCGAGGAACGGCTGGGAAATTTGCTCTACGCACGCCACGGTCAGAACGGAGGCGGGTGGGGGGAAGCCAAAAAGCTGGGGAGGACTTGTCCAGGCGGGACGGAGAGAAACGGTTCCGTCTTTGGAAAAGGCGGCGAGGAACGGCTGGGAAGTTAGCTCTAGGCACGCCACGGTCAGAACGGAGGCGGGTGGGGGGAAGACAGAAATTTGGGGACGAGTTTTCCAGACGTGACGGAGAAACGGTTCCATCTTTGGAAAAGGAGGCGAGGAACAGCTGGGAAATTAGCCTTAGGCACGGCACAGTCAGAACAGAGGCGGGTGGGGGGAAGACAAAAAGCTGGGACGAGTTGTCCAGACGGGACGGAGAAACGGTTCCGTCTTTGGGAAAGGCGGCGAGGAACGGCTGGGAAATTAGCTCTAGGCACGCCACGGTCAGAACGGAGGCGGGTGTGTAGAAGAGAAAAATGCTGGGGACGAGTTGTCCAGACGGGATGGAGAAACGGTTCCATCTTTGGAAAAGGCGGCGAGGAACGGCTGGGAAATTAGCTCGAGGCACGCCACGGTCAGAACAGAGGTGGGTGGGGGGAAGACAAAAAGCAGGGGACGAGTTGTCCAGACGGGACGGAGAAACGGTTCCGTCTTGGAAAAGGCGGCGAGGAAAGGCTGGGAAATTAGCTCTAGGCACGCCACAGTCAGAACGGAGGCGGGTGGGTAGAAGCCAGAAAGCTGGGGACGAGTTGTCCAGACGGGACGGAGAAACGGTACCATCTCTGGAAAAGGCGGCGAGGGACGGCTACGAAATTAGTTCTAGGCACGCCACGGTCAGAACGAGGCGCGTGGGTAGAAGACAAAAAGCTGGGACGAGTTGTCCATACGGGACGGAGAAACGGTTCCGTCTTTGGAAAAGGCGGCGAGGAATGGCTGGGAAATTAGCTCTAGGCACGCCACGGTCAGAACGGAGGCGGGTGGGGGGAAGACAAAAAGCTGGGGGCGAGTTGTCCAGACGGGACGGAGAAACGGTTCCGTCTTTGCAAAAGGCGGCGAGGAACGGCTGGGAAATTAGCTCTAGGCGAGCCACGGTCAGAACGGAGGCGGGTGCGTAGAAGACAAAATCTGGGGACGAGTTTTCCAGACGGGACGGAGAAACGGTTCCGTCTTTGGAAAAGGCGGCGAGGAGCGGCTGGGAAATTAGCTCTAGGCACGCCACGGTCAGAACGGAGGCGGGTGGGGGGAAGACAAAAAGCTGGGGACGAGTTGTCCAGACGGGACGGAGAAACGGTTCCGTCTGGAAAAGGCGGCGAGGAACGGCTGGGAAATTAGCTCTAGGCACGCCACGGTCAGAACGAGGCGCCTGGGTAGAAGACAGAAAGCTGGGGACGAGTTGTCCATACGGGACAGAGAAACGGTTACGTCTTTGGAAAAGGCGGCGAGGAACGGCTGGGAAATTAGCTCTAGGCACGCCACGGAGGCGGGTGGGGGGAAGACAAAAAGCTGGGGACGAGTTGTCCAGACGGGACGGAGAAACGGTTCCGTCTCCGGAAAAGGCGGCGAGGAACGGCTGGGAAATTAGCTCTCGGCACGCCACGGTCAGAACGGAGGCGGGTGGGGGGAAGACAAAAAGCTGGGGACGACTTGTCCAGACGGGAGGGAGAAACGGTTCCGTCTTTGGAAAAGGCGGCGAGGAACGGCTGGGAAATTAGCTCTAGGCACGCCACGGTCAGAACGAGGCGCGTGGGTAGAAGCCAGAAAGCTGGGGACGAGTTGTCCAGACGGGACGGAGAAACGGTTCCGTATCCGGAAAAGGCGGCGAGGAACTGCTGGGAAATTAGCTCTAGGCACGCCACGGTCAGAACGGAGGCGGGTGGGGGGAAGACAAAAAGCTGGGGACGAGTTGTCCAGACGGGATGAAGAAACGGTTCTGTCTTTGGAAAAGGCCGCGAGGAACGGCTGCGAAATTAGCTCTAGGCACGCCACGGTCAGAACGGAGGCGGGTGGGGGGAAGACAAAAAGCTGGGGACGAGTTGTCCAGACGGGAGGGAGAAACGGTTCCGTCTTTGGAAAAGGCGGCGAGGAACGGCTGGGAAATTAGCTCTCGGCACGCCACGGTCAGAACGAGGCGCCTGGGTAGAAGACAAAAAGCTGGGGACGAGTTGTCCATACGGGACGGAGAAACGGTTCCATCTTGGAAAAGGCGGCGAGGAACGGCTGGGAAATTACCTCTAGGCACGCCACGATCAGAACAGAGGCGGGTGGGGGGAAGACAAAAAGCTGGGGACGAGTTGTCCAGACGGGACGGAGAAACGGTTTCCGTCTTTGGAAAAGGCGGAGAGGAACGGCTGGGAAATTAGCTCTAGGCACGCCACGGAGGCGGGTGGGGGGAAGACAAAAAGCTGGGGATGAGTTGTCCAGACGGGACGGAGAAACGGTTCCGTCTTTGGGAAAGGCGGCGAGGAACGGCTGGGAAATTAGCTCTAGGCGCGCCACGGTCAGAACGGAGGCGGGTGCGTAGAAGACAAAATCTGGGGACGAGTTGTCCAGACGTGACCGAGAAACGGTTCCGTCTTTGGAAAAGGCGGCGAGGAACGGCTGGGAAATTAGCTCTAGGCACGCCACGGTCAGAACGGAGGCGGGTGGGGAGAAGACAAAAAGCTGGGGATGACTTGTCCAGACGGGACGGAGAAACGGTTCCGTCTTTGGAAAAGTCGGCGAGGAACGGCTGTGAAATTAGCTCTAGGCACGCCACGATCAGAAAGGAGGGGGGTGGGGGGAAGACAAAAAGCTGGGGACGAGTTGTCCAGACGGGACGGAGAAACGGTTCCGTCTTTGGAAAAGGCGGCGAGGAACGGCTGGGAAATTAGCTCTAGGCACGCCACGGTCAGAACGAGGCGCGTGCGTAGAAGACAGAAAGCTGGTGACGAGTTGTCCAGACGGGACGGAGAAACGGTTCCGTCTTTGGAAAAGGCGGCGAGGAACGGCTGGGAAATTAGCTCTAGGCACGCCACGGTCAGAACGGAGGCGGGTGGGGGGAAGACAAAAAGCTGGGGACGAGTTGTCCAGACGGGATGAAGAAACGGTTCTGTCGTTGGAAAAGGCCGCGAGGAACGGCTGCGAAATTAGCTCTAGGCACGCCACGGTCAGAACGGAGGCGGGTGGGTAGAAGACAAAAAGCTGGGGAGGACTTGTCCAGACGGGACGTAGAAACGGTTCCGTCTTTGGAAAAGGTGGCGAGGAACGGCTGGGAAATTAGCTCTAGGCACGCCACTGTCAGAACGAGGCGCGTGGGTAGAAGCCATAAGCTGGGGACGAGTTGTCCAGACGGGACGGAGAAACGGTTCCGTCTTTGGAAAAGGCGGCGAGGAACGGCTGGGAAATTAGCTCTAGGCACGCCACGGCCAGAACGAGGCACGTGGGTAGAAGACAGAAAGCTGGCGACGCGTTGTCCAGACGGGACGGAGAAACGGTTCCGTCTTTGGAAAAGGCGGCGAGGAACGGATGGGTAATTAGCTCTAGGCACGCCACCATCAGAACGAGGCGCGTGGGTAGAAGACAGAAAGCTGGGGACTAGGTATCCAGACGGGACGGAGAAACGGTTCCGTCTTTGGAAAAGGCGGCGAGGAGCGGCTGGGAAATTAGCTCTAGGCACGCCACGGTCAGAACGGAGGCGGGTGGGGGGAAGACAAAAAGCTGGGGACGAGTTGTCCAGACGGGACGGAGAAACGGTTCCGTCTGGAAAAGGCGGCGAGGAACGGCTGGGAAATTAGCTCTAGGCACGCCACGGTCAGAACGAGGCGCCTGGGTAGAAGACAGAAAGCTGGGGACGAGTTGTCCATACGGGACGGAGAAACGGTTACGTCTTTGGAAAAGGCGGCGAGGAACGGCTGGGAAATTAGCTCTAGGCACGCCACGGAGGCGGGTGGGGGGAAGACAAAAAGCTGGGGACGAGTTGTCCAGACGGGACGGAGAAACGGTTCCGTCTCCGGAAAAGGCGGCGAGGAACGGCTGGGAAATTAGCTCTCGGCACGCCACGGTCAGAACGGAGGCGGATGGGGGGAAGACAAAAAGCTGGGGACGACTTGTCCAGACGGGAGGGAGAAACGGTTCCGTCTTTGGAAAAGGCGGCGAGGAACGGCTGGGAAATTAGCTCTAGGCACGCCACGGTCAGAACGAGGCGCGTGGGTAGAAGCCAGAAAGCTGGGGACGAGTTGTCCAGACGGGACGGAGAAACGGTTCCGTCTTTGGAAAAGGCGGCGAGGAACGGCTGGGAAATTGACTCTAGGCACGCCACAATCAGGACGGAGGCGGGTGGGGGGAAGACAAAAAGCTGGGGACGAGTTGTCCAGACAAGACGGAGAAACGGTTCCATCTTTGGAAAAGGCGGCGAGGAACGGCTGGGAAATTAGCTTGAGGCACGCCACGGTCAGAACAGAGGTGGGTGGGGGGAAGACAAAAAGCAGGGGACGAGTTGTCCAGACGGGACGGAGAAACGGTTCCGTCTTTGGAAAAGGCGGCGAGGAAAGGCTGGGAAATTAGCTCTAGGCACGCCACAGTCAGAACGGAGGCGGGTGGGTAGAAGCCAGAAAGCTGGGGACGAGTTGTCCAGACGGGACGGAGAAACGGTACCATCTCTGGAAAAGGCGGCGAGGGACGGCTGGGAAATTAGCTCTAGGCACGCCACGGTCAGAACGAGGCGCCTGGGTAGAAGACAAAAAGCTGGGGACGAGTTGTCCATACGGGACGGAGAAACGGTTCCATCTTTGGAAAAGGCGGCGAGGAACGGCTGGGAAATTACCTCTAGGCACGCCACGATCAGAACAGAGGCGGGTGGGGGGAAGACAAAAAGCTGGGGACGAGTTGTCCAGACGGGACGGAGAAACGGTTCCGTATTTGGGAAAGTCGGCGAGGAACGGCTGTGAAATTAGCTCTAGGCACGCCACGATCAGAAATGAGGGGGGTGGGGGGAAGACAAAAAGCTGGGGACGAGTTGTCCAGACGGGACGGAGAAACGGTTCCGTCTTTGGAAAAGGCGGCGAGGAACGGCTGGGAAATTAGCTCTAGGCACGCCACGGTCAGAACGAGGCGCGTGCGTAGAAGACAGAAAGCTGGTGACGAGTTGTCCAGACGGGACGGAGAAACGGTTCCGTATCCGGAAAAGGCGGCGAGGAACGGCTGGGAAATTAGCTCTAGGCACGCCACGGTCAGAACGGAGGCGGGTGGGGGGAAGACAAAAAGCTGGGGACGAGTTGTCCAGACGGGATGAAGAAACGGTTCTGTCTTTGGAAAAGGCCGCGAGGAACGGCTGCGAAATTAGCTCTAGGCACGCCACGGTCAGAACGGAGGCGGGTGCGGGGAAGACAAAAAGCTGGGGACGAGTTGTCCAGACGGGAGGGAGAAACGGTTCCGTCTTTGGAAAAGGCGGCGAGGAACGGCTGGGAAATTAGCTCTCGGCACGCCACGGTCAGAACGAGGCGCCTGGGTAGAAGACAAAAAGCTGGGGACGAGTTGTCCATACGGGACGGAGAAACGGTTCCATCTTTGGAAAAGGCGGCGAGGAACGGCTGGGAAATTACCTCTAGGCACGCCACGATCAGAACAGAGGCGGGTGGGGGGAAGACAAAAAGCTGGGGACGAGTTGTCCAGACGGGACGGAGAAACGGTTCCGTCTTTGGAAAAGGCGGAGAGGAACGGCTGGGAAATTAGCTCTAGGCACGCCACGGAGGCGGGTGGGGGGAAGACAAAAAGCTGGGGATGAGTTGTCCAGACGGGACGGAGAAACGGTTCCGTCTTTGGGAAAGGCGGCGAGGAACGGCTGGGAAATTAGCTCTAGACGCGCCACGGTCAGAACGGAGGCGGGTGCGTAGAAGACAAAATCTGGGGACGAGTTGTCCAGACGTGACCGAGAAACGGTTCCGTCTTTGGAAAAGGCGGCGAGGAACGGCTGGGAAATTAGCTCTAGGCACGCCACGGTCAGAACGGAGGCGGGTGGGGAGAAGACAAAAAGCTGGGGATGACTTGTCCAGACGGGACGGAGAAACGGTTCCGTCTTTGGAAAAGTCGGCGAGGAACGGCTGTGAAATTAGCTCTAGGCACGCCACGATCAGAAAGGAGGGGGGTGGGGGGAAGACAAAAAGCTGGGGACGAGTTGTCCAGACGGGACGGAGAAACGGTTCCGTCTTTGGAAAAGGCGGCGAGGAACGGCTGTGAAATTAGCTCTAGGCACGCCACGGTCAGAACGAGGCGCGTGCGTAGAAGACAGAAAGCTGGTGACGAGTTGTCCAGACGGGACGGAGAAACGGTTCCGTCTTTGGAAAAGGCGGCGAGGAACGGCTGGGAAATTAGCTCTAGGCACGCCACGGTCAGAACGGAGGCGGGTGGGGGGAAGACAAAAAGCTGGGGACGAGTTGTCCAGACGGGATGAAGAAACGGTTCTGTCGTTGGAAAAGGCCGCGAGGAACGGCTGCGAAATTAGCTCTAGGCACGCCACGGTCAGAACGGAGGCGGGTGGGTAGAAGACAAAAAGCTGGGGAGGACTTGTCCAGACGGGACGTAGAAACGGTTCCGTCTTTGGAAAAGGTGGCGAGGAACGGCTGGGAAATTAGCTCTAGGCACGCCACTGTCAGAACGAGGCGCGTGGGTAGAAGCCATAAGCTGAGGACGAGTTGTCCAGACGGGACGGAGAAACGGTTCCGTCTTTGGAAAAGGCGGCGAGGAACGGCTGGGAAATTAGCTCTAGGCACGCCACGGCCAGAACGAGGCACGTGGGTAGAAGACAGAAAGCTGGCGACGCGTTGTCCAGACGGGACGGAAAAACGGTTCCGTCTTTGGAAAAGGCGGCGAGGAACGGATGGGTAATTAGCTCTAGGCACGCCACCATCAGAACGAGGCGCGTGGGTAGAAGACAGAAAGCTGGGGACTAGGTATCCAGACGGGACGGAGAAACGGTTCCGTCTTTGGAAAAGGCGGCGAGGAACGGCTGGGAAATTAGCTCTAGGCACGCCACGGTCAGAACGGAGGCGGGTGGGAGGAAGACAAAAAGCTGGGGACGAGTTGTCCAGACGGGACGGAGAAACGGTTCCGTCTTTGGAAAAGACGGCGAGGAACGGCTGGGAAATTAGCACTAGGCTCGCCACGGTCAGAACGGAGGCGGGTGGGGGGAAGACAAAAAGCTGGGGACGAGTAGTCCAGACGGGACGGAGAAACGGTTCCGTCTTTGGAAAAGGCGGCGAGGAACGGCTGGGAAATTAGCTCTAGGCACGCCACGGTCAGAACGAGGCGCCTGGGTAGAAGACAAAAAGCTGGGGACGAGTTTTTCAGACGGGACGGAGAAACGGTTCCATCTTTGGAAAAGGCGGCGAGGAACGGCTGGGAAATTAGCTCTAGGAACGTCACGGTCAGAACGGAGGCGGGTGGGGGGAAGACAAAAAACTGGGGAGGACTTGTCCAGACGGGACGTAGAAACGGTTCCGTCTTTGGAAAAAGCGGCGAGGAACGGCTACGAAATTAGCTCTAGGCACGCCACGGTCAGGACAGAGGCGGGTGGGGGGAAGACAGAAATATGGGGACGAGTTGTCCAGACGGGACAGAGAAACGGTTCCGTCTTTGGAAAAGGCCGCGAGGAACGGCTTGGAAATTAGCTCTAGGCACGCCACGGTCAGAACAGAGGCGGGTGGGGAGAAGACAAAAAGCTGGGGACGAGTTGTCCAGACGGGACGGAGAAACAGTTCCGTCTTTGGAAAAGGCGGCGAGGAACGGCTGGGAAATTAGCTCTCGGGACGCCACGGTCAGAACGGAGGCGGGTGGGTAGAAGACAAAAATCTGGGGACGACTTGTCATGATGGGACGGAGAAACGGTTCCGTCTTTGGAAAAGGCGGCGAGGAGCGGCTGGGAAATTAGCTCTAGGCACGCCACGGTCAGAACGGAGGCGGGTGGGGGGAAGACAAAAAGCTGGGGACGAGTTGTCCAGACGGGACGGAGAAACGGTTCCGTATTTGGAAAAGGCGGCGAGGAACGGCTGGGAAATTAGCTCTAGGCACGCCACGGTCAGAACGAGGCACCTGGGTAGAAGACAAAAAGCTGGGGACGAGTTGTCCATAAGGGACGGAGAAACGGTTCCATCTTTGGAAAAGGCGGCGAGGAACGGCTGGGAAATTAGCTCTAGGCACGCAACGATCAGAACAGAGGCGGATGGGGGGAAGACAAAAAGCTGGGGACGAGTTGTCCAGACGGGACGGAGAAACGGTTCCGTCTTTGGAAAAGGCGGAGAGGAACGGCTGAGAAATTAGCTCTAGGCCCGCCACGGAGGCGGGTGGGGGGAAGACAAAAAGCTGGGGACGAGTTGTCCAGACGGGACGGAGAAACGGTTCTGTCTTTGGAAAAGGCGGCGAGGAACGGCTGGGAAATTAGCTCTAGGCACGCCACGGTCAGAACGGAGGCGTGTGGGGGAAAGCCAGAAAGCTGGGGACGAGTTGTCCAGACGGGACGGAGAAACGGTTCCGTCTTTGGAAAAGGCGGCGAGGAACGGCTGGGAAATTAGCTCTAGGCACGCCACGGTCACAACGAGGCGCCTGGGTAGAAGACAAAAAGCTGGGGACGAGTTTTCCAGACGGGACGGAGAAACGGTTCCATCATTGGAAAAGGCGTCAAGGAACGGCTGGGAAATTAGCTCTAGGCACGCCACGGACATAACTGAGGTGGGTGGGGGGAAGACAAAAAGCTAGGGACGAGTTGTCCAGACGGGACGGAGAAACGGTTCCGTCTTTGGAAAAGGCGTTGAGGAACGGCTGTGAAATTAGCTCTTGGCACGCCACGGTCAGAACGGAGGCGGGTGAGGGGAAGACAGAAATTTGGGGACGAGTTTTCCAGACGGGATGGAGAAACGGTTCCGTCTTTGGAAAAGGCGGCGAGGAATGGCTGGGAAATTAGCTCTAGGCACGCCACGGTCAGAACGGAGGCGGGTGGGTAGAAGACAGAAAGCTGGGGACGACTTGTCCAGACGGGACGGAGAAATGGTTCTGTCTTTGGAAAAGGCGGCGAGGAACGGCTACGAAATAAGCTCTAGGCACGCCACGGTCAGAATGAGGTGTGTGGGTAGAAGACAGAAAGCTGGGGACGAGTTATCCAGACGGGACGGAGAAAAAGTTCCATCTTTGGAAAAGGCGGCGAGGAAAGGCTGGTAAATTAGCTCTAGGCACGCCACGGTCAGAACGGAGGCGGGTGGGTAGAAGACAGAAAGCTGGGGACGACTTGGCCAGACGGGACGGAGAAAAGGTTCCATCTTTGGAAAAGGCGGCGAGGAACGGCTGGGAAATTACCTCTAGGCACGCCACGATCAGAACAGAGGCGGGTGGGTAGAAGACAGTAACCTGCGGACGAGTTGTCCAGACGGGACGGAGAAACGGTTCCGTCTTTGGAAAAGGCGGAGAGGAACGGCTGGGAAATTAGCTCTAGGCACGCCACGGAGGCGGGTGGGGGGAAGACAAAAAGCTGGGGATGAGTTGTCCAGACGGGACGGAGAAACGGTTCCGTCTTTGGGAAAGGCGGCGAGGAACGGCTGGGAAATTAGCTCTAAACGCGCCACGGTCAGAACGGAGGCGGGTGCGTAGAAGACAAAATCTGGGGACGAGTTGTCCAGACGGGACGGAGAAACGGTTCCGTCTTTGGAAAAGGCGGTGAGGAACGGCTGGGAAATTAGCTCTAGGCACGCCACGGTCAAAACGAGGCGCGTGGGTAGAAGGCAGAAAGCTGGGGACGAGTTGTCCAGACGGGACGGAGAAACGGTTCCGTCTCCGGAAAAGGCGGCGAGGAACGGCTGTGAAATTAGCTCTAGGCCCGCCACGGTCAGAACGGAGGCGGGTGAGGGGAAGACAGTAAGCTGGGGACGACTTGTCCAGACGGGACGGAGAAAGGGTTCCGTCTTTTGAAAAGGAGGCGAGGAATGGCTGGGAAATTATCTCTAGGCACGCCACGGTCAGAACGAGGCGCGTGGGCAGAAGACAGAAAGCTGGGGACGACTTGTCCAGATGGGATGGAGAAACGGTTCCGTCTTTGGAAAAGGCGGGTAGGAACGGCTGGGAAATTAGCTCTAGGCATGCCACGGTCAGAAGCGAGGTGGGTGGCGGGAAGACAAAAATTTGGGGACGAGTTTTTCAGACGGGACGGAGAAACGGTTCCATCTTTGGAAAAGGCGGCCAGGAATGGCTGGGCAATTAGCTCTAGGCACGCCACGGTCAGAACGGAGGCGCGTGGGTAGAAGACAGAATGCTGGGGACGAGTTGTCCAGACGGGACGGAGAAACGGTTCCGTCTTTGGAAAAGGCGGCGAGGAACGGCTGGGAAATTAGCTCTAGGCACGCCACTGTCAGAACGAGGCGCGTGGGTAGAAGCCATAAGCTGGGGACGAGTTGTCCAGACGGGACGGAGAAACGGTTCCGTCTTTGGAAAAGGCGGCGAGGAACGGCTGGGAAATTAGCTCTAGGCACGCCACGGCCAGAACGAGGCACGTGGGTAGAAGACAGAAAGCTGGCGACGCGTTGTCCAGACGGGACGGAGAAACGGTTCCGTCTTTGGAAAAGGCGGCGAGGAACGGATGGGTAATTAGCTCTAGGCACGCCACCATCAGAACGAGGCGCGTGGGTAGAAGACAGAAAGCTGGGGACTAGGTATCCAGACGGGACGGAGAAACGGTTCCGTCTTTGGAAAAGGCGGCGAGGAACGGCTGGGAAATTAGCTCTAGGCACGCCACGGTCAGAACGGATGCGGGTGGGAGGAAGACAAAAAGCTGGGGACGAGTTGTCCAGACGGGACGGAGAAACGGTTCCGTCTTTGGAAAAGACGGCGAGGAACGGCTGGGAAATTAGCACTAGGCTCGCCACGGTCAGAACGGAGGCGGGTGGGGGGAAGACAAAAAGCTGGGGACGAGTAGTCCAGACGGGACGGAGAAACGGTTCCGTCTTTGGAAAAGGCGGCCAGGAACGGCTGGGAAATTAGATCTAGGCACGCCACGGTCAGAACGAGGCGCCTGGGTAGAAGACAAAAAGCTGGGGACGAGTTTTTCAGACGGGACGGAGAAACGGTTCCATCTTTGGAAAAGGCGGCGAGGAACGGCTGGGAAATTAGCTCTAGGAACGTCACGGTCAGAACGGAGGCGGGTGGGGGGAAGACAAAAAACTGGGGAGGACTTGTCCAGACGGGACGTAGAAACGGTTCCGTCTTTGGAAAAAGCGGCGAGGAACGGCTACGAAATTAGCTCTAGGCACGCCACGGTCAGGACAGAGGCGGGTGGGGGGAAGACAGAAATATGGGGACGAGTTGTCCAGACGGGACAGAGAAACGGTTCCGTCTTTGGAAAAGGCCGCGAGGAACGGCTTGGAAATTAGCTCTAGGCACGCCACGGTCAGAACAGAGGCGGGTGGGGAGAAGACAAAAAGCTGGGGACGAGTTGTCCAGACGGGACGGAGAAACAGTTCCGTCTTTGGAAAAGGCGGCGAGGAACGGCTGGGAAATTAGCTCTCGGGACGCCACGGTCAGAACGGAGGCGGGTGGGTAGAAGACAAAAAGCTGGGGACGACTTGTCATGATGGGACGGAGAAACGGTTCCGTCTTTGGAAAAGGCGGCGAGGAGCGGCTGGGAAATTAGCTCTAGGCACGCCACGGTCAGAACGGAGGCGGGTGGGGGGAAGACAAAAAGCTGGGGACGAGTTGTCCAGACGGGACAAAGAAACGGTTCCGTATTTGGAAAAGGCGGCGAGGAACGGCTGGGAAATTAGCTCTAGGCACGCCACGGTCAGAACGAGGCACCTGGGTAGAAGACAAAAAGCTGGGGACGAGTTGTCCAGACGGGACGGAGAAACGGTTCCGTCTTTGGAAAAGGCGGAGAGGAACGGCTGAGAAATTAGCTCTAGGCACGCCACGGAGGCGGGTGGGGGGAAGACAAAAAGCTGGGGACGAGTTGTCCAGACGGGACGGAGAAACGGTTCTGTCTTTGGAAAAGGCGGCGAGGAACGGCTGGGAAATTAGCTCTAGGCACGCCACGGTCAGAACGGAGGCGTGTGGGGGAAAGCCAGAAAGCTGGGGACGAGTTGTCCAGACGGGACGGAGAAACGGTTCCGTCTTTGGAAAAGGCGGCGAGGAACGGCTGGGAAAATAGCTCTAGGCACGCCACGGTCACAACGAGGCGCCTGGGTAGAAGACAAAAAGCTGGGGACGAGTTTTCCAGACGGGACGGAGAAACGGTTCCATCATTGGAAAAGGCGTCAAGGAACGGCTGGGAAATTAGCTCTAGGCACGCCACGGACATAACTGAGGTGGGTGGGGGGAAGACAAAAAGCTAGGGACGAGTTGTCCAGACGGGACGGAGAAACGGTTCCGTCTTTGGAAAAGGCGTTGAGGAACGGCTGTGAAATTAGCTCTTGGCACGCCACGGTCAGAACGGAGGCGGGTGAGGGGAAGACAGAAATTTGGGGACGAGTTTTCCAGACGGGATGGAGAAACGGTTCCGTCTTTGGAAAAGGCGGCGAGGAATGGCTGGGAAATTAGCTCTAGGCACGCCACGGTCAGAACGGAGGCGGGTGGGTAGAAGACAGAAAGCTGAGGACGACTTGTCCAGACGGGACGGAGAAATGGTTCTGTCTTTGGAAAAGGCGGCGAGGAATGGCTACGAAATTAGCTCTAGGCACGCCACGGTCAGAATGAGGTGTGTGGGTAGAAGACAGAAAGCTGGGGACGAGTTATCCAGATGGGATGGAGAAAAAGTTCCATCTTTGGAAAAGGCGGCGAGGAAAGGCTGGTAAATTAGCTCTAGGCACGCCACGGTCAGAACGGAGGCGGGTGGGTAGAAGACAGAAAGCTGGGGACGACTTGGCCAGACGGGACGTAGAAACGGTTCCATCTTTGGAAAAGGCGGCGAGGAACGGCTGGGAAATTACCTCTAGGCACGCCACGATCAGAACAGAGGCGGGTGGGTAGAAGACAGTAACCTGCGGACGAGTTGTCCAGACGGGACGGAGAAACGGTTCCGTCTTTGGAAAAGGCGGAGAGGAACGGCTGGGAAATTAGCTCTAGGCACGCCACGGAGGCGGGTGGGGGGAAGACAAAAAGCTGGGGATGAGTTGTCCAGACGGGACGGAGAAACGGTTCCGTCTTTGGGAAAGGCGGCGAGGAACGGCTGGGAAATTAGCTCTAAACGCGCCACGGTCAGAACGGAGGCGGGTGCGTAGAAGACAAAATCTGGGGACGAGTTGTCCAGACGGGACGGAGAAACGGTTCCGTCTTTGGAAAAGGCGGTGAGGAACGGCTGGGAAATTAGCTCTAGGCCCGCCACGGTCAGAACGGAGGCGGGTGAGGGGAAGACAGTAAGCTGGGGACGACTTGTCCAGACGGGACGGAGAAAGGGTTCCGTCTTTTGAAAAGGAGGCGAGGAATGGCTGGGAAATTATCTCTAGGCACGCCACGGTCAGAACGAGGCGCGTGGGCAGAAGACAGAAAGCTGGGGACGACTTGTCCAGATGGGATGGAGAAACGGTTCCGTCTTTGGAAAAGGCGGCTAGGAACGGCTGGGAAATTAGCTCTAGGCATGCCACGGTCAGAAGCGAGGTGGGTGGCGGGAAGACAAAAATTTGGGGACGAGTTTTTCAGACGGGACGGAGAAACGGTTCCATCTTTGGAAAAGGCGGCCAGGAATGGCTGGGCAATTAGCTCTAGGCACGCCACGGTCAGAACGGAGGCGGGTGGGGGGAAGACAAAAAGCTGGGGACGAGTTGTCCAGACGGGACGGAGAAACGGTTCCGTCTTTGGAAAAGGCGGCGAGGAACGGCTGGGAAATTAGCTCTAGGCACTCCACGGTCAGAACGGACGCGGGTGGGGGGAAGACAATAAGCTGGGGACGGGTTGTCCAGACGGGACGGAGAAACGGTTCCGTCTTTGGAAAAGGCGGCGAGGAACGGCTGGGAAATTAGCTCTAGGCACGCCACGGTCAGAACGAGGCGCGTGGGTAGAAGGCAGAAAGCTGGGGACGAGTTGTCCAGACGGGACGGAGGGTTGGTTCCGTCTCCGGAAAAGGCGGCGAGGAAGGGCTGGGAAATTAGCTCTCGGCTAGCCACGGTCAGAACGGAGGCGGTTGGGGGCAAGACAAAAAGCTGGGGAGGACTTGTCCAGACGGGATGGAGAAATGGTTCCGTCTTTGGAAAAGGCGGCGAGGAACGGCTGTGAAATTAGCTCTAGGCACGCCACGGTCACAACGAGGCGCCTGGGTAGAAGACAAAAAGCTGGGGACGAGTTTTCCAGACGGGACGGAGAAAAGGTTCCATCATTGGTAAAGGCGTCAAGGAAAGGCTGGGAAATTAGCTCTAGGCACGCCACGGTCAGAACGGAGGGGGGTGGGTAGAAGACAGAAAGCTGGGGACGACTTGTCCAAACGGGACAGAGAAACGGTTCCGTCCTTGGAAAAGGTGGCGAGAAACGGCTGGGAAATTAGCTCTAGGCACGCCACGGTCAGAACGGAGGCGGGTGGGTAGAAGACAAAAAGCTGGGGACGACTTGTCCAGACGGGACGGAGAAACGGTTCCGTCTTTGGAAAAGGCGGCGAGGAACGGCTACGAAATTAGCTCTAGGCACGCCACGGTCAGAACAGAGGCGGGTGAGGGGAAGACAAAAAGCAGAGGACGAGTTTTCCAGACGGGATGGAGAAACGGTTCCATCATTGGAAAAGGCGTCAAGGAACGGCTGGGAAATTAGCTCTAGGCACGCCACGGTCATAACTGAGGTGGGTGGGGGGAAGACAAAAAGCTGGGGACGAGTTGTCCAGACGGGACGGAGAAACGGTTCCGTCTTTGGAAAAGGCGGCGAGGAACGGCTGGGAAATTAGCTCTTGGTACGCCACGGTCTGAACGGAGGCGGGTGGGGGAAAGACAAAAAGCTGGGGACGAGTTCTCCAGACGGGACGGAGAAACGGTTCCGTCTTTGGAAAAGGAGGCCAGGAACGGCTGGGAAATTAGCTCTAGGCACACCACGGTCAGAACGGAGGCGCGTGGGGGGAAGACAAAATGCTGGGGACGAGTTGTCCAGACGGGACGGAGAAACGGTTCCGTCTTTGGAAAAGGCGGCGAGGAATGGCTGGAAAATTAGATCTAGGCACGCCACGGTCAGAACGAGGCGCGTGGGTAGAAGACAGAAAGCTGGGGACGAGTTGTCCAGATGGGACGGAGAAACGGTTCCGTCTTTGGAAAAGGTGGCGAGGAACGGTTGGGAAATTAGCTCTAGGCACGCCAAGGTCAGAACGGAGGCGGGTGGGGGGAAGACAAAAAGCTGGGGAAGAGTTGTCCAGACGGGACGGAGAAACGGTTCCATCTTTGGAAAGGGCGGCGAGGAACGGCTGTGAAATTAGCTCTAGGCACGCCACGGTCTGTTGGGGCTCTTGCTGTATTGAATGATTATACTGAACTCTGAAGCAAGTGGAAAAATACTGAAGAGATAAGAAGAGGTTACGGCCAGTACAGTGGGATGAAGAAAACGGAGCAAATTGCAGATGTTGGCACAAAACCAAGGCCAACGGGACGTGATAAGAGGAGCTGGGAAACCGCAGAAAAGAGCCTGCGTGCCAGAACAGGCAGAAACAGAGATCTTGCCAATAAACATTTGTTAACCAATCATATTATTATACGCTTGTAAAATAGCCAATCACATTATTGCACGCTTATAGAATGCCTTATAAAAGTCTACCTGGTTTGTACAATAAACGGATCAGATCTTGAACTCTGTGAGTATTTGAATCTGACTCCCGCTCGCCCGAAATGCCCGAAGCAACGGTCAGAACGGGGGAGGGTGGGGTGAAGACAGAAATTTGGGGACCAGTTGTACAGAAAATACAGAGAAACGGTTCCGTCTCTGGAAAAGGCGGCGAGGAACGGCTGGGAAATTAGCTCTAGGCACGCCACGGTCAGAACGGAGGCAGGTGGGGGAAAGACAAAAAGCTGGGGACGAGTTCTCCAGACGGGACGGAGAAACGGTTCCGTCTTTGGAAAAGGAGGCCAGGAACGGCTGGGAAATTAGCTCTAGGCACACCACGGTCAGAACGGAGGCGCGTGGGGGGAAGACAAAATGCTGGGGACGAGTTGTCCAGACGGGACGGAGAAACGGTTCCGTCTTTGGAAAAGGCGGCGAGGAATGGCTGGAAAATTAGATCTAGGCACGCCACGGTCAGAACGAGGCGCGTGGGTAGAAGACAGAAAGCTGGGGACGAGTTCTCCAGATGGGACGGAGAAACGGTTCCGTCTTTGGAAAAGGTGGCGAGGAACGGTTGGGAAATTAGCTCTAGGCACGCCAAGGTCAGAACGGAGGCGGGTGGGGGGAAGACAAAAAGCTGGGGACGAGTTGTCCAGACGGGACGGAGAAACGGTTCCATCTTTGGAAAGGGCGGCGAGGAACGGCTGTGAAATTAGCTCTAGGCACGCCACGGTCAGAACGGAGGCGGGTGGGGGGAAGACAGAATGCTAGGGACGACTGGTCCAGACGGGAGGGAGAAACGGTTCCGTCTTTGGAAAAGGCAGCGAGGAACGGCTGGGAAATTAGCTCTAAGCACGCCACGGTCAGAAGAGAGGCGGGTGGGGGGAAGACAAAAAGCTGGGGACGAGTTGTCCAGACGGGACGGAGAAACGGTTCCGTCTTTGGAAAAGGCGGTGAGGAACGGCTGGGAAATTAGCTCTAGGCACGCCACGGTCAGAACGGTGGCGGGTGTGGGGAAGACAAAAAGCTGGGGACGAGTTGTCCAGACGGGATGGAGAAACAGTTCCGTCTTTGGAAAAGGCGGCGAGGAACGGCTGGGAAATTAGCTCTAGGAAACGCCACGGTCAGAACGGAGGCAGGAGGGGGGAATACAAAAAGCTGGGGACGACTTGTCCATACGGGACAGAGAAACGGTTCCGTCTATGGAAAAGGCGGCGAGGAAACGCTGGGAAATTAGCTCTAGGCACGCCACGGTCAGGACGGAGGCGGGTGGGAGGAAGACAAAAACCTGGGGACGACTTGTCCAGACGGGAGGGAGAAAGTGTTCCATCTTTGGAAAAGGCGGCGAGAAACAGCTGGGAAATTAGCTCTAGGCACGCCACAATCAGAACGAGGCACGTGGGTAGAAGACAGAATTCTGGGGACGAGTTGTCCAGACGGGAGGGAGATACGGTTCCGTCTTTGGAAAAAGGCGGCGAGGAACGGCTGGCAACTTAGCTCTAGGCACGCCACGGTCAGAACGAGGCGCGTGGGTAGAAGACAGAAAGCTGGGGACGAGTTGTCCAGACGGGACGGAGAAACGGTTCCGTCTTTGGAAAAGGAGGCCAGGAATTGCTGGGAAATTAGCTCTAGGCACGCCACGGTCAGAACGAGGTGCGTGGGTAGAAGACAGAATGCTGGGGACGAGTTGTCCAGACGGGACGGAGAAACGGTTCCGTCTTTGGAAAAGGCGGCGAGGAGCGGCTGGGAAATTAGCTCTAGGAACGCCTCGGTCAGAACGGAGGCGGGTGGGTAGAAGACAGAATGCTGGGGACGAGTTGTCCAGATGGGACGGAGAAACGGTTCCGTCTTTGGAAAAGGCGGCGAGGAACGGCTGGGAAATTAGCTCTAGGCACGCCACGGAGGCGGGTGGGGGGAAGACAAAAAGCTGGGGACGACTTGTCCAGACGGGACGGAGAAACGGTTCCGTCTTTGGAAAAGGCGGCGAGGAACGGTTGGGAAATTAGTTCTAGGCACGCCATGGACAGAACGGAGGCGGGTGGGGGGAAGACAAAAAGCTGGGGACGACTTGTCCAGACAGGACGGAGAAACGCTTCCGTCTTTGGAAAAGGCGGCGAGGAACAGCTGGGAAATTAGCTCTAGGCACGCCACGGTCAGAACGGAGGCGGGTGGGGTGA
This sequence comes from Falco peregrinus, assembly GCF_023634155.1. Taxonomy (NCBI): domain Eukaryota; kingdom Metazoa; phylum Chordata; class Aves; order Falconiformes; family Falconidae; genus Falco; species Falco peregrinus. The sequence continues at coordinate 5,729,918 of NC_073743.1, read as the reverse complement.
AGACAGAATGCTGGGGACGAGTTGTCCAGACGGGACGGAGAAACGGTTCCATCTTTGGAAAAGGCAGCGAGGAACGGCTACGAAATTAGTTCTAGGCACGCCACGGTCAGAACGGAGGCGGGTGGCGGGAAGACAGAAATTTGGAAACGAGTTGTCCAGACGGGACGGAGAAACGGTTCCATCTTTGGAAAAGGAGGCCAGGAACGGCTGGGAAATTAGCTCTAGGCACGCCACGGTCAGAACGAGGTGCGTGGGTAGAAGACAGAATCCTGCGACGAGTTGTCCAGACGGGAGGGAGATACGGTTCCGTCTTTGGAAAAAGGAGGCGAGGAACGGCTGGCAACTTAGCTCTAGGCACGCCACGGTCAGAACGAGGCGCGTGGGTAGAAGACAGAAAGGTGGGGACGAGTTGTCCAGACGGGACGGAGAAACGGTTCCGTCTTTGGAAAAGGAGGCCAGGAATTGCTGGGAAATTAGCTCTAGGCACGCCACGGTCAGAACGAGGTGCGTGGGTAGAAGACAGAATGCTGGGGACGAGTTGTCCAGACGGGACGGAGAAACGGTTCCGTCTTTGGAAAAGGCGGCGAGGAGCGGCTGGGAAATTAGCTCTAGGCACCCCTCGGTCAGAACGGAGGCGGGTGGGTAGAAGACAGAATGCTGGGGACGAGTTGTCCATACGGGACGGAGAAACGGTTCCGTCTTTGGAAAAGGCGGCGAGGAACGGCTGGGAAATTAGCTCTAGGCACGCCACGGAGGCGGGTGGGGGGAAGACAAAAAGCTGGGGACGACTTGTCCAGACGGGACGGAGAAACGGTTCCGTCTTTGGAAAAGGCGGCGAGGAACGGTTGGGAAATTAGTTCTAGGCACGCCATGGACAGAACGGAGGCGGGTGGGGGGAAGACAAAAAGCTGGGGACGACTTGTCCAGACAGGACGGAGAAACGCTTCCGTCTTTGGAAAAGGCGGCGAGGAACAGCTGGGAAATTAGCTCTAGGCACGCCACGGTCAGAACGGAGGCGCGTGGGTAGAAGACAGAATGCTGGGGACGACTTGTCCAGACGGGACGGAGAAACGGTTCCGTCTCTGGGAAAGGCAGCGAGGAACGGCTACGAAATTAGCTCTAGGCACGCCACGGTCAGAACGGAGGCGGGTGAGGGGAAGACAGAAATTTGGAAACGAGTTGTCCAGACGGGACGGAGAAACGGTTCCATCTTTGGAAAAGGCGGCGAGGAACGGCTACAAAATTAGTTCTAGGCACGCCACGGTCAGAACGGAGGCGGGTGGCGGGAAGACAAAAAGCTGGGGACGACTTGTCCAGACGGGACGGAGAAACGGTTCCGTCTTTGGAAAAGGCGGCGAGGAACGGCTACGAAATTAGTTCTAGGCAAGCCACGGTCAGAACGGAGGCGGGTGGGGGGAAGACAAAAAGCTGGGGACGAATTGTCCAGGCGGGACGGAGAAACAGTTCGTTTTTGGAAAAGGAGGCCAGGAATTGCTGGGAAATTAGCTCTAGGCACGCCACGGTCAGAACGAGGTGCGTGGGTAGAAGACAGAATGCTGGGGACGAGTTGTCCAGACGGGACGGAGAAACGGTTCCGTCTCTGGAAAAGGCGGCGAGGAACAGCTGGGAAATTAGCTCTAGGCACGCCACGGAGGCGGGTGGGGGGAAGACAAAAAGCTGGGGACGACTTGTCCAGACGGGACGGAGAAACGGTTCCGTCTTTGGAAAAGGCGGCGAGGAACGGCTGGGAAATTAGCTCTAGGCACGCCACGGTCAGAACGGAGGCGGGTGGGGGGAAGACAAAAAGCTGGGGACGACTTGTCCAGACGGGACGGAGAAACGCTTCCGTCTTTGGAAAAGGCGGCGAGGAACAGCTGGGAAACTAGCTCTAGGCACGCCACGGTCAGAACGGTGACGGGTGGGTTGAAGACAGAATGCTGGGGACGACTTGTCCAGACGGGACAGAGAAACGGTTCCGTCTCTGGAAAAGGCGGCGAGGAACGGCTGGGAAATTAACTCTAGGCACGCCACGGTCAGAACGGAGGCGGGTGGGGTGAAGACAGAAATTTGGAAACGAGTTGTCCAGACGGGACTGAGAAACGGTTCCATCTTTGGAAAAGGCGGCGAGGAACGGCTACGAAATTAGTTCTAGGCACGCCACGGTCAGAACGGAGGCGGGTGGCGGGAAGACAAAAAGCTGGGGACGACTTGTCCAGACGGGACGGAGAAACGGTTCCGTCTTTGGAAAAGGCGGCGAGGAACGGCTACGAAATTAGTTCTAGGCACGCCACGGTCAGAACAGGGGCGGGTGGGGGGAAGACAAAAAGCTGGGGACGAATTGTCCAGACGGGACGGAGAAACAGTTCCGTCTTTGGAAAAGGAGGCCAGGAATTGCTGGGAAATTAGCTCTAGGCACGCCACGGTCAGAACGAGGTGCGTGGGTAGAAGACAGAATGCTGGGGACGAGTTGTCCAGACGGGACGGAGAAACGGTTCCGTCTTTGGAAAAGGCGGCGGGGAACGGCTGGGAAATTAGCTCTAGGCACACCACGGAGGTGGGTGGGGGGAAGACAAAAAGCTGGGGACGAGTAGTCCAGACGGGACGGAGAAACGGTTCCGTCTTTGGAAAAGGCGGCGAGGAACGGCTGGGAAATTAGCTCTAGGCACGCCACGGTCAGAACGGAGGCGGGTGGGGGGAAGACAAAAAGCTGGGGACGGGTTGTCCAGACAGGACGGAGAAACGCTTCCGTCTTTGGAAAAGGCGGCGAGGAACAGCTGGGAAATTAGCTCTAGGCACGCCACGGTCAGAACGGTGGCGGGTGGGTTGAAGACAGAGTGCTGGGGACGACTTGTCCAGACGGGACAGAGAAACGGTTCCGTCTCTGGAAAAGGCGGCGAGGAACGGCTGCGAAATTAGCTCTAGGCACGCCACGGTCAGAACGGAGGCGGGTGGGGGGAAGACAGAAATTTGGAAACGAGTTGTCCAGACGGGACGGAGAAACGGTTCCATCTTTGGAAAAGGAGGCCAGGAACGGCTGGGAAATTAGCTCTAGGCACGCCACGGTCAGAACGGAGGCGGGTGGGGGGAAGACAAAAAGCTGGGGACGACTTGTCCAGACGGGACGGAGAAACGGTTCCGTCTTTGGAAAAGGCGGCGAGGAGCGGCTACGAAATTAGTTCTAGGCACGCCACGGTCAGAACGGAGGCGGGTGGGGGGAAGACAAAAAGCTGGGGACGAGTTGTCCAGACGGGACGGAGAAACAGTTCCGTCTTTGGAAAAGGAGGCCAGGAACGGCTGGGAAATTAGCTCTAGGCACGCCACGGTCAGAACGAGGTGCGTGGGTAGAAGACAGAATGCTGGGGACGAGTTGTCCAGACGGGACGGAGAAACGGTTCCGTCTCTGGAAAAGGCGGCGAGGAACGGCTGGGAAATTAGCTCTAGGCACACCACGGTCAGAACGGAGGCGGGTGGGTAGAAGACAAAAAGCTGGGGACGAGTTTTTCAGACGGGACGGAGAAACGGTTCCATCTTTGGAAAAGGCGGCGAGGAACGGCTGGGAAATTAGCTCTAGGCACGCCACGGTCAGAACGGAGGCGGGTGGGTAGAAGACAGAATGCGGGGGACGAGTTGTCCAGACGGGACGGAGAAACGGTTCCGTCTCTGGAAAAGGCGGCGAGGAACGGCTACGAAATTAGCTCTAGGCACGCCACGGTCAGAACGGAGGCGGGTGGGGAGAAGACAAAGAGCTGGGGACGACCTGTCCACACGGGACGGAGAAACGGTTCCGTCTTTGGAAAAGGCGGCGAGGAACGGCTACGAAATTAGTTCTAGGAACGCCACGGTCAGAACGGAGGCGGGTGGGGGGAAGACAAAAAGCTGGGGACGACCTGTCCAGACGGGACAGAGAAACGGTTCCGTCTTTGGAAAAGGAGGCCAGGAACGGCTGGGAAATTAGCTCTAGGCACGCCACGGTCAGAACGGAGGCGGGTGAGGGGAAGACAAAAATTTGGGGACGAGTTGTCCAGATGGGACGGAGAAACGGTTCCGTCTTTGGAAAAGGCGGCGAGGAACGGCTGGGAAATTAGCTCTAGGCACGCCACGGTCAGAACGGAGGCGGGTGGGGGGAAGACAGAAATTTGGAAACGAGTTGTCCAGACGGGACGGAGAAACGGTTCCGTCTCTGGAAAAGGCGGCGAGGAACGGCTGGGAAATTAGCTCTAGGCACGCCACGGTCAGAACGGAGGCGGGTGGGGGGAAGACAAAAAGCTGGGGACGACTTGTCCAGACGGGACGGAGAAATGGTTCTGTCTTTGGAAAAGGCGGCGAGGAACGGCTGGGAAATTAGCTCTAGGCATTCCACGGAGGCGGGTGGGGGGAAGACAAAAAGCTGGGGACGACTTGTCCAGACGGGACGGAGAAACGTTTCCGTCTTTGGAAAAGGCGGCGAGGAACGGCTGGGAAATTAGCTCTAGGCACGCCACGGTCAGAACGGAGGCGGGTGGTGGGAAGACAAAAAGCTGGGGACGACTTTTCATGACAGGACGGAGAAACGCTTCCGTCTTTGGAAAAGGCGGCGAGGATCAGCTGGGAAATTAGCTCTAGGCACGCCACGATCAGAACGGTGGCGGGTGGGTTGAAGACAGAATGCTGGGGACGACTTGTCCAGACGGGAGGGAGAAACGGTTCGGTCTCTGGAAAAGGCGGCGAGGAACGGCTGGGAAATTAACTCTAGGCACGCCACGGTCAGAACGGAGGCGGGTGGGGTGAAGACAGAATGCTGGGGACGAGTTGTCCAGACGGGATGGAGAAACAGTTCCGTCTCTGGAAAAGGCGGCGAGGAACGGCTGGGAAATTAGCTCTAGGCACGCCGCGGTCAGCACGGAGGCGGGTGGGGGGAAGACAGAAATTTGGAAACGAGTTGTCCAGACGGGACGGAGAAACGGTTCCGTCTCTGGAAAAGGCGGCGAGGAACGGCTGGGAAATTAGCTCTAGGCACGCCACGATCAGAACGGTGGCAGGTGGGTTGAAGACAGAATGCTGGGGACGACTTGTCCAGACGGGAGGGAGAAACGGTTCGGTCTCTGGAAAAGGCGGCGAGGAACGGCTGGGAAATTAGCTCTAGGCACGCCACGGTCAGAACGGAGGCGGGTGGGGTGAAGACAGTATGCTGGGGACGAGTTGTACAGACGGGACGAAGAAAAAGTTCCGTCTCTGGAAAAGGCGGCGAGGAACGGCTGGGAAATTAGCTCTAGGCACGCCACGGTCAGAACGGAGGCGGGTGGGTAGAAGACAAAAAGCTGGGGACGACTTGTCCAGACGGGACGGAGAAACGGTTCCATCTTTGGAAAAGGCGGCGAGGAACGGCTCGAAATTAGTTCTAGGCACGCCACGGTCAGAACGGGGGCGGGTGGCGGGAAGACAAAAAGCTGGGGACGACTTGTCCAGATGGGACGGAGACACGGTTCCGTCTTTGGAAAAGGCGGCGAGGAACGGCTGGGAAATTAGTTCTAGGCACGCCACGGTCAGAACGGAGGCGAGTGGGGGGAAGACAAAAAGCTGGGGACGAGTTGTCCAGACGGGACGGAGAAACAGTTCCGTCTTTGGAAAAGGAGGCCAGGAACGGCTGGGAAATTAGCTCTAGGCACGCCACGGTCAGAACGAGGTGCGTGGGTAGAAGACAGAATGCTGGGGACGAGTTGTCCAGACGGGACGGAGAAACGGTTCCGTCTCTGGAAAAGGCGGCGAGGAACGGCTGGGAAATTAGCTCTAGGCACACCACGGTCAGAACGGAGGCGGGTGGGTAGAAGACAAAAAGCTGGGGACGAGTTTTTCAGACGGGACGGAGAAACGGTTCCATCTTTGGAAAAGGCGGCGAGGAACGGCTGGGAAATTAGCTCTAGGCACGCCACGGTCAGAACAGAGGCGGGTGGGTAGAAGACAGAATGCTGGGGACGAGTTGTCCAGACGGGACGGAGAAACGGTTCCGTCTTTGGAAAAGGCGGCGAGGAACGGCTGGGAAATTAGCTCTAGGCACGCCACGGTCAGAACGGAGGCGGGTGGGTAGAAGACAAAAAGCTGGGGACGACTTGTCCAGACGGGACGGAGAAACGGTTCCGTCTTTGGAAAAGGCGGTGAGGAACGGCTACGAAATTAGTTCTAGGCACGCCACGGTCAGAACGGAGGCGGGTGGGGGGAAGACAAAAAGCTGGGGACGAGTTGTCCAGACGGGACGGAGAAACAGTTCCGTCTTTGGAAAAGGAGGCCAGGAATTGCTGGGAAATTAGCTCTAGGCACGCCACGGTCAGAACGAGGTGCGTGGGTAGAAGACAGAATGCTGGGGACGAGTTGTCCAGACGGGACGGAGAAACGGTTCCGTCTCTGGAAAAGGCGGCGAGGAACGGCTGGGAAATTAGCTCTAGGCACGCCACGGTCAGAACGGAGGCGGGTGGGTAGAAGACAGAATGCTGGGGACGAGTTGTCCAGACGGGACGGAGAAACGGTTCCGTCTTTGGAAAAGGCGGCGGGGAACGGCTGGGAAATTAGCTCTAGGCACACCACGGAGGCGGGTGGGGGGAAGACAAAAAGCTGGGGACGAGTAGTCCAGACGGGACGGAGAAACGGTTCCATTTTTGGAAAAGGCGGCGAGGAACGGCTGGGAAATTAGCTCTAGGCACGCCACGGTCAGAACGGAGGCGGGTGAGGGGAAGACAAAAATTTGGGGACGAGTAGTCCAGATGGGACGGAGAAACGGTTCCGTCTTTGGAAAAGGCGGCGAGGAACGGCTGGGAAATTAGCTCTAGGCACGCCACGGTCAGAACGAGGCGCCTGGGTAGAAGACAAAAGGTGGGGACGAGCTTTTCAGACGGGACGGAGAAACGGTTCCATCTTTGGAAAAGGCGGTGAGGAACGGCTGGGAAATTAGCTCTAGGAACGCCACGGTCAGAACGGAGGTGGGTGGGGGGAAGACAAAAGGCTGGGGAGGACTTGTCCAGACGGGACGTAGAAACGGTTCCGTCTTTGGAAAAGGCGGCGAGGAACGGCTGGGAAATTAGCTCTAGGGACGCCACGGTCAGGACAGAGGCGGGTGGGGGGAAGACAAAAAGCTGGGGACGACTTGTCCAGACGGGACGGAGAAACGGTTCCGTCTTTGGAAAAGGCGGCGAGGAACGGCTGGGAAATTAGCTCTAGGCACGCCACGGTCAGAACGGTGGCGGGTGGGTAGAAGACAGAATGCTGGGGACGACTTGTCCGGACGGGAGGGAGAAACGGTTCCGTCTCTGGAAAAGGCAGCGAGGAACGGCTGCGAAATTAGCTCTAGGCACGCCACGGTCAGAACGGAGGCGGGTGGGGGGAAGACAGAAATTTGGAAACGAGTTGTCCAGACGGGACGGAGAAACGGTTCCATCTTTGGAAAAGGAGGCCAGGAACGGCTGGGAAATTAGCTCTAGGCACGCCACGGTCAGAACGGAGGCGGGTGGGGGGAAGACAAAAAGCTGGGGACGACTTCTCCAGACGGGACGGAGAAACGGTTCCGTCTTTGGAAAAGGCGGCGAGGAACGGCTACGAAATTCGTTCTAGGCACGCCACGGTCAGAACGGAGGCGGGTGGGGGGAAGACAAAAAGCTGGGGACGAGTTGTCCAGACGGGACGGAGAAACAGTTCCGTCTTTGGAAAAGGAGGCCAGGAACGGCTGGGAAATTAGCTCTAGGCACGCCACGGTCAGAACGAGGTGCGTGGGTAGAAGACAGAATGCTGGGGACGAGTTGTCCAGACGGGACGGAGAAACGGTTCCGTCTCTGGAAAAGGCGGCGAGGAATGGCTGGGAAATTAGCTCTAGGCACACCACGGTCAGAACGGAGGCGGGTGGGTAGAAGACAAAAAGCTGGGGACGAGTAGTCCAGACGGGACGGAGAAACGGTTCCGTCTTTGGAAAAGGCGGCGAGGAACGGCTGGGAAATTAGCTCTAGGCACGCCACGGTCAGAACAGAGGCGGGTGGGTAGAAGAAAGAATGCTGGGGACGAGTTGTCCAGACGGGACGGAGAAACGGTTCCGTCTTTGGAAAAGGCGGCGAGGAACGACTGGGAAATTAGCTCTAGGCACGCCACGGTCAGAACGGAGGCGGGTGAGGGGAAGACAAAAATTTGGGGACGAGTAGTCCAGATGGGACGGAGAAACGGTTCCGTCTTTGGAAAAGGCGGCGAGGAACGGCTGGGAAATTAGCTCTAGGCACGCCACGGTCAGAACGGAGGCGGGTGGGGGGAAGACAGAAATTTGGAAACGAGTTGTCCAGACGGGACGGAGAAACGGTTCCGTCTCTGGAAAAGGCGGCGAGGAACGGCTGGGAAATTAGCTCTAGGCACGCCACGGTCAGAACGAGGCGCCTGGGTAGAAGACAAAAGGTGGGGACGAGCTTTTCAGACGGGACGGAGAAACGGTTCCATCTTTGGAAAAGGCGGTGAGGAACGGCTGGGAAATTAGCTCTAGGAACGCCACGGTCAGAACGGAGGCGGGTGGGGGGAAGACAAAAAGCTGGGGAGGACTTGTCCAGACGGGACGTATAAACGGTTCCGTCTTTGGAAAAGGCGGCGAGGAACGGCTGGGAAATTAGCTCTAGGGACGCCACGGTCAGGACAGAGGCGGGTGGGGGGAAGACAAAAAGCTGGGGACGACTTGTCCAGACGGGACGGAGAAACGGTTCCGTCTTTGGAAAAGGCGGCGAGGAACGGCTGGGAAATTAGCTCTAGGCATGCCACGGTCAGAACGGTGGCGGGTGGGTAGAAGACAGAATGCTGGGGACGACTTGTCTGGACGGGAGGGAGAAACGGTTCCGTCTCTGGAAAAGGCAGCGAGGAACGGCTGCGAAATTAGCTCTAGGCACGCCATGGTCAGAACGGAGGCGGGTGGGGGGAAGACAGAAATTTGGAAACGAGTTGTCCAGACGGGACGGAGAAACGGTTCCATCTTTGGAAAAGGCGGCGAGGAACGGCTGGGAAATTAGCTCTAGGCACGCCACGGTCAGAACGGAGGCGGGTGGGGGGAAGACAAAAAGCTGGGGACGACTTGTCCAGACGGGACGGAGAAACGGTTCCGTCTTTGGAAAAGGCGGCGAGGAACGGCTACGAAATTAGTTCTAGGCACGCCACGGTCAGAACGGAGGCGGGTGGGGGGAAGACAAAAAGCTGGGGACGAGTTGTCCAGACGGGACGGAGAAACAGTTCCGTCTTTGGAAAAGGAGGCCAGGAACGGCTGGGAAATTAGCTCTAGGTACGCCACGGTCAGAACGAGGTGCGTGGGTAGAAGACAGAATGCTGGGGACGAGTTGTCCAGACGGGACGGAGAAACGGTTCCGTCTCTGGAAAAGGCGGCGAGGAACGGCTGGGAAATTAGCTCTAGGCACACCACGGTCAGAACGGAGGCGGGTGGGGGGAAGACAAAAAGCTGGGGACGAGTTTTTCAGACGGGACGGAGAAACGGTTCCATCTTTGGAAAAGGCGGCGAGGAACGGCTGGGAAATTAGCTCTAGGCACGCCACGGTCAGAACGGAGGCGGGTGGGTAGAAGACAGAATGCTGGGGACGAGTTGTCCAGACGGGACGGAGAAACGGTTCCGTCTCTGGAAAAGGCGGCGAGGAACGGCTGGGAAATTAGCTCTAGGCACGCCACGGTCAGAACGGAGGCAGGTGGGGAGAAGACAAAGAGCTGGGGACGACCTGTCCACACGGGACGGAGAAACGGTTCCGTCTTTGGAAAAGGCGGCGAGGAACGGCTACGAAATTAGTTCTAGGAACGCCACGGTCAGAACGGAGGCGGGTGGGGGGAAGACAAAAAGCTGGGGACGACCTGTCCAGACGGGACGGAGAAACAGTTCCGTCTTTGGAAAAGGAGGCCAGGAACGGCTGGGAAATTAGCTCTAGGCACGCCACGGTCAGAACGGAGGCGGGTGAGGGGAAGACAAAAATTTGGGGACAAGTTGTCCAGATGGGACGGAGAAACGGTTCCGTCTCTGGAAAAGGCGGCGAGGAACGGCTGGGAAATTAGCTCTAGGCACGCCACGGTCAGAACGGAGGCGGGTGGGGGGAAGACAAAAAGCTGGGGACGACTTGTCCAGACGGGACGGAGAAATGGTTCTGTCTTTGGAAAAGGCGGCGAGGAACGGCTGGGAAATTAGCTCTAGGCATGCCACGGTCAGAACGGTGGCGGGTGGGTAGAAGACAGAATGCTGGGGACGACTTGTCCAGACGGGACGGAGAAACGGTTCCGTCTTTGGAAAAGGCGGCGGGGAACGGCTGGGAAATTAGCTCTAGGCACACCACGGAGGCGGGTGGGGGGAAGACAAAAAGCTGGGGACGAGTAGTCCAGACGGGACGGAGAAACGGTTCCGTCTTTGGAAAAGGCGGCGAGGAACGACTGGGAAATTAGCTCTAGGCACGCCACGGTCAGAACGGAGGCGGGTGAGGGGAAGACAAAAATTTGGGGACGAGTTGTCCAGATGGGACGGAGAAACGGTTCCGTCTTTGGAAAAGGCGGCGAGGAACGGCTGGGAAATTAGCTCTAGGCACGCCACGGACAGAACGGAGGCGGGTGGGGGGAAGACAAAAAGCTGGGGACGACTTGTCCAGACGGGACGGAGAAACGGTTCCGTCTTTGGAAAAGGCGGCGAGGAACGGCTGGGAAATTAGCTCTAGGCATGCCACGGTCAGAACGGTGGCGGGTGGGTAGAAGACAGAATGCTGGGGACGACTTGTCTGGACGGGAGGGAGAAACGGTTCCGTCTCTGGAAAAGGCAGCGAGGAACGGCTGCGAAATTAGCTCTAGGCACGCCACGGTCAGAACTGAGGCGGGTGGGGGGAAGACAGAAATTTGGAAACGACTTGTCCAGACGGGACGGAGAAACGGTTCCATCTTTGGAAAAGGAAGCCAGGAACGGCTGGGAAATTAGCTCTAGGCACGCCACGGTCAGAACGGAGGCGGGTGGGGGGAAGACAAAAAGCTGGGGACGACTTGTCCAGACGGGACGGAGAAACGGTTCCGTCTTTGGAAAAGGCGGCGAGGAACGGCTACGAAATTAGTTCTAGGCACGCCACGGTCAGAACGGAGGCGGGTGGGGGGAAGACAAAAAGCTGGGGACGAGCTTTCCAGACGGGACGGAGAAACCGTTCCGTCTTTGGAAAAGGAGGCCAGGAACGGCTGGGAAATTAGCTCTAGGCACGCCACGGTCAGAACGAGGTGCGTGGGTAGAAGACAGAATGCTGGGGACGAGTTGTCCAGACGGGACGGAGAAACGGTTCCGTCTCTGGAAAAGGCGGCGAGGAACGGCTGGGAAATTAGCTCTAGGCACACCACGGTCAGAACGGAGGCGGGTGGGTAGAAGACAAAAAGCTGGGGACGAGTTTTTCAGACGGGACGGAGAAACGGTTCCATCTTTGTAAAAGGCGGCGAGGAACGGCTGGGAAATTAGCTCTAGGCACGCCACGGTCAGAACGGAGGCGGGTGGGTAGAAGACAGAATGCTGGGGACGAGTTGTCCAGACGGGACGTAGAAACGGTTCCGTCTCTGGAAAAGGCGGCGAGGAACGGCTGGGAAATTAGCTCTAGGCACGCCACGGTCAGAACGAAGGCGGGTGGGGAGAAGACAAAGAGCTGGGGACGACCTGTCCACACGGGACGGAGAAACGGTTCCGTCTTTGGAAAAGGCGGCGAGGAACGGCTACGAAATTAGTTCTAGGAACGCCACGGTCAGAACGGAGGCGGGTGGGGGGAAGACAAAAAGCTGGGGACGACCTGTCCAGACGGGACGGAGAAACAGTTCCGTCTTTGGAAAAGGCGGCGAGGAACGGCTGGGAAATTAGCTCTAGGCACGCCACGGTCAGAACGGAGGCGGGTGGGGGTAAGACAGAAATTTGGAAACGAGTTGTCCAGACGGGACGGAGAAACGGTTCCGTCTCTGGAAAAGGCGGCGAGGAACGGCTGGGAAATTAGCTCTAGGCACGCCACGGTCAGAACGGAGGCGGGTGGGGGGAAGACAAAAAGCTGGGGACGACTTGTCCAGACGGGACGGAGAAATGGTTCTGTCTTTGGAAAAGGCGGCGAGGAACGGCTGGGAAATTAGCTCTAGGCATGCCACGGTCAGAACGGTGGCGGGTGGGGGGAAGACAGAATGCTGGGGACGAGTTGTCCAGACGGGACGGAGAAACGGTTCCGTCTCTGGAAAAGGCGGCGAGGAACGGCTGGGAAATTAGCTCTAGGCATTCCACGGAGGCGGGTGGGGGGAAGACAAAAAGCTGGGGACGACTTGTCCAGACGGGACGGAGAAACGTTTCCGTCTTTGGAAAAGGCGGCGAGGAACGGCTGGGAAATTAGCTCTAGGAACGCCACGGTCAGAACGGAGGCGGGTGGGGGGAAGACAAAAAGCTGGGGACGACTTGTCCAGACAGGACGGAGAAACGCTTCCGTCTTTGGAAAAGGCGGCGAGGAACACCTGGGAAATTAGCTCTAGGCACGCCACGATCAGAACGGTGGCGGGTGGGTTGAAGACAGAATGCTGGGGACGACTTGTCCAGACGGGAGGGAGAAACGGTTTGGTCTCTGGAAAAGGCGGCGAGGAACGGCTGGGAAATTAGCTCTAGGCACGCCACGGTCAGAACGGAGGCGGGTGGGGTGAAGACAGAATGCTGGGGAAGAGTGTTCCAGACGGGACGGAGAAACAGTTCCGTCTTTGGAAAAGGCGGCGAGGAACGGCTGGGAAATTAGCTCTAGGCACGCCGCGGTCAGCACGGAGGCGGGTGGGGGGAAGACAGAAATTTGGAAACGAGTTGTCCAGACGGGACGGAGAAACGGTTCCGTCTTTGGAAAAGGGGGCGAGGAACGGCTACGAAATTAGTTCTAGGCACGCCACGGTCAGAACGGAGGCGGGTGGGGGGAAGACAAAAAGCTGGGGACGAGTTGTCCAGACGGGACGGAGAAACAGTTCCGTCTTTGGAAAAGGAGGCCAGGAACAGCTGGGAAATTAGCTCTAGGCACGCCACGGTCAGAACGAGGTGCGTGGGTAGAAGAGAGAATGCTGGGGACGAGTTGTCCAGACGGGACGGAGAAACGGTTCCGTCTCTGGAAAAGGCGGCGAGGAACGGCTGGGAAATTAGCTCTAGGCACACCACGGTCAGAACGGAGGCGGGTGGGTAGAAGACAAAAAGCTGGGGACGAGTTTTTCAGACGGGACGGAGAAACGGTTCCATCTTTGGAAAAGGCGGCGAGGAACGGCTGGGAAATTAGCTCTAGGCACGCCACGGTCAGAACGGAGGCGGGTGGGGGGAAGACAAAAAGCTGGGGACGACCTGTCCAGACGGGACGGAGAAACGGTTCCGTCTCTGGAAAAGGCGGCGAGGAACGGCTGGGAAATTAGCTCTAGGCACGCCACGGTCAGAACGGAGGCGGGTGGGGAGAAGACAAAGAGCTGGGGACGACCTGTCCACACGGGACGGAGAAACGGTTCCGTCTTTGGAAAAGGCGGCGAGGAACGGCTACGAAATTAGTTCTAGGCACGCCACGGTCAGAACGGAGGCGGCTGGGGGGAAGACAAAAAGCTGGGGACGACCTGTCCAGACGGGACGGAGAAACAGTTCCGTCTTTGGAAAAGGAGGCCAGGAACGGCTGGGAAATTAGCTCTAGGCACGCCACGGTCAGAACGGAGGCGGGTGAGGGGAAGACAAAAATTTGGGGACGAGTTGTCCAGATGGGACGGAGAAACGGTTCCGTCTTTGGAAAAGGCGGCGAGGAACAGCTGGGAAATTAGCTCTAGGCACGCCACGGTCAGAACGGAGGCGGGTGGGGGGAAGACAGAAATTTGGAAACGAGTTGTCCAGACGGGACGGAGAAACGGTTCCGTCTCTGGAAAAGGCGGCGAGGAACGGCTGGGAAATTAGCTCTAGGCACGCCACGGTCAGAACGGAGGCAGGTGGGGGGAAGACAAAAAGCTGGGGACGAGTTGTCCAGACGGGACGGAGAAATGGTTCTGTCTTTGGAAACGGCGGCGAGGAACGGCTGGGAAATTAGCTCTAGGCATGCCACGGTCAGAACGGTGGCGGGTGGGTAGAAGACAGAATGCTGGGGACGACTTGTGTAGACGGGAGGGAGAAACGGTTCCGTCTCTGGAAAAGGCGGCGAGGAACGGCTGGGAAATTAGCTCTAGGCACGCCACGGTCAGAACGAGGCACCTGGGTAGAAGACAAAAGGTGGGGACGAGCTTTTCAGACGGGACGGAGAAACGGTTCCATCTTTGGAAAAGGCGGTGAGGAACGGCTGGGAAATTAGCTCTAGGAACGCCACGGTCAGAACAGAGGCGGGTGGGGGGAAGACAAAGAGCTGGGGAGGACTTGTCCAGACGGGACGTAGAAACGGCTCCGTCTTTGGAAAAGGCGGAGAGGAACGGCTGGGAAATTAGCTCTAGGGACGCCACGGTCAGGACAGAGGCGGGTGGGGGGAAGACAAAAAGCTGGGGATGACTTGTCCAGACGGGACGGAGAAACGGTTCCGTCTCTGGAAAAGGCGGCGAGGAACGGCTGGAAAATTAGCTCTAGGCACGCCACGGTCAGAACGGAGGCGGGTGGGTAGAAGACAGAATGCTGGGGACGAGTTTTCCAGACGGGACGGAGAAACGGTTCCGTCTTTGGAAAAGGCGGCGAGGAACGGCTGGGAAATTAGCTCTAGGCACACCACGGAGGCAGGTGGGGGGAAGACAAAAAGCTGGGGACGAGTAGTCCAGACGGGACGGAGAAACGGTTCCGTCTTTGGTAAAGGCGGCGAGGAACGGCTGGGAAATTAGCTCTAGGCACGCCACGGTCAGAACGGAGGCGGGTGGGTAGAAGACAGAATGCTGGGCATGACTTTTCCGGACGGGATGGAGAAACGGTTCCGTCTTTAGAAAAGGCGGCGAGGAACGGCTGGGAAATTAGCTCTAGGCACGCCACGGTCAGAACGGAGGCGGCTGGGGGGAAGACAAAAAGCTGGGGACGACCTGTCCAGACGGGACGGAGAAACAGTTCCGTCTTTGGAAAAGGAGGCCAGGAACGGCTGGGAAATTAGCTCTAGGCATGCCACGGTCAGAACGGAGGCGGGTGAGGGGAAGACAAAAATTTGGGGACGAGTTGTCCAGATGGGACGGAGAAACGGTTCCGTCTTTGGAAAAGGCGGCGAGGAACGGCTGGGAAAGTAGCTCTAGGCACGCCTCGGTCAGAACGGAGGCGGGTGTGTAGAAGACAGAATGCTGGGGACGAGTTATCCAGACGGGACGGAGAAACGGTTCCATCTTTGGAAAAGGCGGCGAGGAACGGCTGGGAAATTAGCTCTAGGCACGCCACGGTCAGAACGGAGGCGGGTGGGGGGAAGACAAAAAGCTGGGGACGACTTGTCCAGACAGGACGGAGAAACGCTTCCGTCTTTGGAAAAGGCGGCGAGGAACAGCTGGGAAATTAGCTCTAGGCACGCCACGATCAGAACGGTGGCGGGTGGGTTGTAGACAGAATGCTGGGGACGACTTGTCCAGACGGGAGGGAGAAACGGTTCGGTCTCTGGAAAAGGCGGCGAGGAACGGCTGGGAAATTAACTCTAGGCACGCCACGGTCAGAACGGTGGCGGGTGGGTAGAAGACAGAATGCTGGGGACGAGTTGTCCAGACGGGATGGAGAAACAGTTCCGTCTCTGGAAAAGGCGGCGAGGAACGGCTGGGAAATTAGCTCTAGGCACGCCGCGGTCAGCACGGAGGCGGGTGGGGGGAAGACAGAAATTTGGAAACGAGTTGTCCAGACGGGACGGAGAAACAGTTCCGTCTCTGGAAAAGGCGGCGAGGAACGGCTGGGAAATTAGCTCTAGGCACGCCACGGTCAGAACGGAGGCGGGTGGGGTGAAGACAGTATGCTGGGGATGAGTTGTACAGACGGGACGAAGAAACAGTTCCGTCTCCGGAAAAGGCGGCGAGGAACAGCTGGGAAATTAGCTCTAGGCACGCCACGGTCAGAACGGAGGCGGGTGGGGGGAAGACAGAAATTTGGAAACGAGTTGTCCAGACGGGACGGAGAAACGGTTCCATCTTTGGAAAAGGAGGCCAGGAAGAGCTGGGAAATTAGCTCTAGGCACGCCACGGTCAGAACGGAGGCGGGTGGCGGGAAGACAAAAAGCTGGGGACGACTTGTCCAGACGGGACGGGGAAACGGTTCCGTCTTTGGAAAAGGCGGCGAGGAACGGCTACGAAATTAGTTCTAGGCACGCCACGGTCAGAACGGAGGCGGGTGGGGGGAAGACAAAAAGCTGGGGACGAGTTGTCCAGACGGGACGGAGAAACAGTTCCGTCTTTGGAAAAGGAGGCCAGGAACGGCTGGGAAATTAGGTCTAGGCACGCCACGGTCAGAACGAGGTGCGTGGGTAGAAGACAGAATGCTGGGGACGAGTTGTCCTGACGGGACGGAGAAACGGTTCCGTCTCTGGAAAAGGCGGCGAGGAACGGCTGGGAAATTAGCTCTAGGCACGCCACGGTCAGAACGGAGGCGGGTGGGTAGAAGACAGAATGCTGGGGACGAGTTGTCCAGACGGGACGGAGAAACGGTTCCGTCTCTGAAAAGGCGGCGAGGAACGGCTGTGTAATTAGCTCTAGGCACGCCACGGTCAGAACGGAGGCGGGTGGGGTGAAGACAGTATGCTGGGGATGAGTTGTACGGACGGGACGAAGAAACAGTTCCGTCTCTGGAAAAGGCGGCGAGGAACGGCTGGGAAATTAGCTCTAGGCACGCCACGGTCAGAACGGAGGCGGGTGGGGGGAAGACAGAAATTTGGAAACGAGTAGTCCAGACGGGACGGAGAAAAGGTTCCATCTTTGGAAAAGGCGGCGAGGAACGGCTGGGAAATTAGCTCTAGGCACCCCTCGGTCAGAACGGAGGCGGGTGGGTAGAAGACAGAATGCTGGGGACGAGTTGTCCAGACGGGACGGAGAAACGGTTTCATCTTTGGAAAAGGCGGCGAGGAACGGCTGGGAAATTAGCTCTAGGCACGCCACGGAGGCGGGTGGGGGGAAGACAAAAAGCTGGGGACGACTTGTCCAGACGGGACGGAGAAACGTTTCCGTCTTTGGAAAAGGCGGCGAGGAACGGCTGGGAAATTAGCTCTAGGCACGCCACGGTCAGAACGGAGGCGGGTGGGGGGAAGACAGAATGCTGGGCATGACATGTCCGGACGGGACGGAGAAACGGTTCCGTCTTTGGAAAAGGCGGCGAGGAACGGCTGGGAAAATAGCTCTAAGCATGCCACGGTCAGAACGGAGGCGGGTGCGGATTAGACAAAGAGCTGGGGACGACATGTCCAGATGGGACGGGGAAACGGTTCCGTCTTTGGAAAGGGCGGCGAGGAACGGCTACGAAATTAGTTCTAGGCACGCCACGGTCAGAGCGGAGGCGCGTGGGTAGAAGACAGCCAGCTGGGGACGAGTTGTCCAGACGGGACAGAGAAACGGTTCCGTCTTTGGAAAAGGCGGCGAGGAACGGCTGGGAAATTAGCTCTAGGCATGCCACGGTCAGAACGGAGGCGGGTGAGGGGAAGACAAAAAGCAGAGGACGAGTTGTCCAGACGAGACGGAGAAATGGTTCCTTTTTTAGAAAAGGCGGCGAGGAATGGCTGGGAAATTAGCTCTAGGCATGCCACGGTCAGAACGGAGGCGGGTGGGTAGAAGACAGAATGCTGGGCATGACATGTCCGGACGGGACGGAGAAACGGTTCCGTCTTTGGAAAAGGCGGCGAGGAACGGCTGGGAAATTAGCTCTAGGCACGCCACGGTCAGAACGGAGGCGGGTGGGTGGAAGACAAAGAGCTGGGGACGACTTGTCCAGACGGGACGGAGAAATGGTTCCGTCTTTGGAAAAGGCGGCGAGGAACGGCTACGAAATTAATTCTGGCACGCCACGGTCAGAACGGAGGCGGGTGGGGGGAAGACAAAAAGCAGAGGACTAGTTGTCCAGAAAGGATGGAGAAACGGTTCCATTTTTGGAAAAGGCGGCGAGGAATGGCTGGGAAATTAGCTCGAGGCACGCCACGGTCAGAAGGGAGGAGGGAGGGTAGAAGACAGAATGCTGGGGATGACTTGTCCAGATGGGACGGAGAAACGGTTCCGTCTTTGGAAAAGGCGGCGAGGAACAGCTACGAAATTAATTCTAGGCACGCCACGGTCAGAACGGAGGCGGGTGGGGGGAAGACAAAGAGCTGGGGACGAGTTGTCCAGACGGGACGGAGAAACGGTTCCGTCTTTGGAAAAGGGGGCGAGGAACGGCTACGAAATTAACTCTAGGCACGCCAGGGACAGAACGGAGGCGGGTGGGGGGAAGACAAAGAGCTGGGGACGAGTTGTCCAGACGGGACGGAGAAACGGTTCCGTCTTTGGAAAAGGCGGTGAGGAACGGCTACGAAATTAGCTCTAGGCACGCCACGGTCAGAACGGAGGCGGATGGGGGAAGACAAAAAGCTGGGGACGACTCGTCCAGACGGACAGAGAAACGGTTCCGTCATTGAAAAAGGTGGCGAGGAACGGCTAGGAAATTAGCTCTACGCACGCCACGGTCAGAACGGAGGCGGGTGGGTAGAAGACAGGAAGTTGGGGACGAGTTGTCCAGACCGGACGGAGAGAGGTGCCGTCTTTGGAAAAGGCGGCGAGGAACGGCTGGGAAATTAGCTCTAGACACGCCACGGTCAGAACGGAGGCGGGTGGGGGAAAGCCAGAAAGCTGGGGACGAGTTTTTCAGACGGGACGGAGAAACGGTTCCATCTTTGGAAAAGGCGGCGAGGAACGGCTACGAAATTAGTTCTAGGCACGCCACGGTCAGAACGGGGGCGGGTGGCGGGAAGACAAAAAGCTGGGGACGACTTGTCCAGACGGGACGGAGAAACGGTTCCGTCTTTGGAAAAGGCGGCGAGGAACGGCTACGAAATTAGTTCTAGGCACGCCACGGTCAGAACGGAGGCGGGTGTGGGGAAGACAAAAAGCTGGGGACGACTTGTCCAGACGGGACGGAGAAACAGTTCCGTCTTTGGAAAAGGAGGCCAGGAACGGCTGGGAAATTAGCTCTAGGCACGCCACGGTCAGAACGAGGTGCGTGGGTAGAAGACAGAAAGCTGGGGACGAGTTGTCCAGACGGGACGGAGAAACGGTTCCGTCTTTGGAAAATGCGGCGAGGAACGGCTGGGAAATTAGCTCTAGGCACGCCACGGTCAGAACGGAGGCGGGTGGGTAGAAGACAAAAAGCTGGGGACGAGTTGTCCAGGCGGGACGGAGAAACGGTTCCGTCTTTGGAAAAGGCGGCGAGGAACGGCTGGGAAATTAGCTCTAGGCACGCCACGGTCAGAACGGAGGCGGGTGGGGGGAAGACAGAAAGCTGGGGACGAGTTTTTCAGACGGGACGGAGAAACGGTTCCGTCTTTGGAAAAGGCGGCGAGGAACGGCTGGGAAATTAGCTCTAGGCACGGCACGGTCAGAACGGAGGCGGGTGGGGGGAAGACAAAAAGTTGGGGACAAGTTGTCCAGACGGGATGGAGAAACGGTTCCGTCTTTGTAAAAGGCGGCGAGGAACGGCTGGGAAATTAGCTCTAGGCACGCCACGGTCAGAACGGAGGCGGGTGGGGGGAAGACAAAAAGCTGGGGACGAGTTGTCCAGACGGGACGGAGAAACGGTTCCGTCTTTGGAAAAGGCGGCGAGGAACGGCTGGGAAATTAGCTCTAGGCACACCACGGTCAGAACGGAGGCGGGTGGGGGGAAGACAAAAAGCTGGGGACAAGATGTCTTGACGGGAACGAGAAACGGTTCCGTCTTTGGAAAAGGCGGCAAGGAACGACTGGGAAATTAGCTCTAGGCACGCCACGGTCAGAACGGAGGCGGGTGGGGGGAAGACAAAAAGCTGGGGACGACTTGTCCAGACGGGACGGAGAAACGGTTCCGTCTTTGGAAAAGGCGGCCAGGAACCGCTGGGAAATTAGCTCTAGGCACGGCATGGTCAGAACACAGGCAGGTGGGTGGAAGACAAAAAGTTTGGGACAAGTTGTCCTGACGGGACGGAGAAACGGTTCCGTCTTTGGAAAAGGCGGCGAGGAACGGCTGGGAAATTAGCTCTAGGCACGCCACGGTCAGAATGGAAGGGGGTTGGGGGGAAGACAAAAAGCTGGGGACGAGTTGTCCAGACGGGACGGAGAAATGGTTCCGTCTTTGGAAAAGGCGGCGAGGAACGTTTGGGAAATTAGCTCTAGGCACGCCACGGTCAGAACTGAGGCGGGTGTGGGGAAGACAAAAAGTTGGGGACAAGTTGTCCAGTCGGGACGGAGAAACGGTTCCGTCTTTGGAAAAGGCGGCGAGGAACGGCTGGGAAATTAGCTCTAGGCACGGCATGGTCAGAACGCAGGCGGGTGGGTGGAAGACAAAAAGTTTGGGACAAATTGTCCTGACGGGACGGAGAAACGGTTCCGTCTTTGGAAAAGGCGGCGAGGAACGGCTGGGAAATTAGCTCTAGGCACGCCACGGTCAGAATGGAAGGGGGTTGGGGGGAAGACAAAAAGCTGGGGACGAGTTGTCCAGACGGGACGGAGAAATGGTTCCGTCTTTGGAAAAGGCGGCGAGGAAAGGCTCGGAAATTAGCTCTAGGCACGCCACGGTCAGAACGGAGGCGGGTGTGGGGAAGACAAAAAGTTGGGGACAAGTTGTCGAGTCGGGACACAGAAACGGTTCCGTCTTTGGAAAAGGCGGCGAGGAACGGCTGGGAAATTAGCTCTAGGCACGCCACGTTCAGAACGGAGGCGGGTGGGGGGAAGACAAAAAGCTGGGGGCGAGCTGTCCAGACGGGACGGAGAAACGGTTCGGTCTTTGGAAAAGGCGGCGAGGAACGGCTGGGAAATTAGCTCTAGGCACGCCACGGTCAGAACGGAGGTGGGTGGGGGGAAGACAAAAAGTAGGGGACAAGTTGTCCAGACGGGATGGAGAAACGGTTCCGTCTTTGGAAAAGGCGTCGAGGAATGCCTACGAAATTAGCTCTAGGCACGCCACGGTCAGAACGGAGGCAGGTTGGTAGAAGACAGAAAGCTGGGGACGAGTTGTTCAGACGGGACGGAGAAACGGTTCCGTCTTTGGAAAAGGCGGCGAGGAACGGCTACGAAATTAGCTCTAGGCACACCACGGTCAGCAAGGAGGCGGGCGGGGGGAAGACAAAAAGCTGGGGACAAGATGTCCAGACGGGACGGAGAAACGGTTCCGTCTTTGGAAAAGGCGGCGAGGAACGGCTGGGAAATTATCTCTAGGCATGCCACGGTCAGAACGGAGGCGGGTGGGGGGAAGACAAAAGTTGGGGACGAGTTGTCCAGACGGGACGGAGAAACGGTTCCATCTTTGGAAAAGGCGGCGAGGAACGGCTGTGAAAATAGCTCTAGGCCCGCCACGGTCAGAACGGAGGCGGGTGGGGGGAAGAAAAAAAGTAGGGGACAAGTTGTCCAGATGGGACGGAGAAACGGTTCCGTCTTTGGAAAAGGCGGCGAAAAACGGCTGGGAAATTAGCTCTAGGCACACCACGGTCAGAACGAAGGCGGGCGGGGGGAAGACAAAAAGCTGGGGACAAGATGTCCTGATGGGACGGAGAAAAAGTTCCGTCTTTGGAAAAGGCGGCGAGGAACGGCCTGGAAATTAGCTCTAGGCATGCCACGGTCAGAACCGAGGCGGGTGGGGGGGAAGACAAAAAGCTGGGGACGAGTTGTCCAGACGGGACGGAGAAACGGTTCCGTCTTTGGAAAAGGCGGCAAGGAACGTCTGGGAAATTAGCTCTAGGCACGCCACGGTCAGAACGGAGGCGGGTGGGGGGAAGACAAAAAGCTGGGGACGAGTTGTCCAGACGGGACGGAGAAACGGTTCCGTCTTTGGAAAGGGCGGCGAGGAACGGCTGGGACATTAGCTCTAGGCACGCCACGGTCAGAACGGAGGCGGGTGGGGGGAAGACAAAAAGCTGGGGACAAGATGTCCTGATGGGACGGAGAAAAAGTTCCGTCTTTGGAAAAGGCGGCGAGGAACGGCCTGGAAATTAGCTCTAGGCATGCCACGGTCAGAACCGAGGCGGGTGGGGGGGAAGACAAAAAGCTGGGGACGACTTGTCCAGACGGGACGGAGAAACGGTTCCGTCTTTGGAAAAGGCGGCTAGGAAAGTTTGGGAAATTAGCTCTAGGTACGCCACGGTCAGAAGGGATGCAGGTGGGGGGAAGACAAAATGTTGGGGGCGAGTTGTCCAGATGGGACGGAGAAACGGTTCCGTCTTTGGAAAGGGCGGCGAGGAACGGCTGGGAAATTAGCTCTAGGCACGCCACGGTCAGAACGGAGGCGGGTGGGGGGAAGACAAAAAGCTGGGGACGAGTTGTCCAGACAGGACGGAGAAACGGTTCCGTCTTTGGAATACGCGGCGAGGAACGGCTGGGAAATTAGCTCTAGGCACGCCACGGTCAGCACGGAGGCGGGTGGGGGGAAGACAAAAAGCTGGGGACGAGTTGTCCAGACGGGACGGAGAAACGGTTCCGTCTTTGGAAAGGGCGGAGAGGAATGGCTGGGAAATTAGCTCTGGGCACGCCACGGTCAGAACGGAGGCGGGTGGGGGGAAGACAAAAAGCTGGGGACGAGTTGTCCAGACGGGACGGAGAAACGGTTCCGTCTATGGAAAGGGCGGCGAGGAACGGCTGGGAAATTAGCTCTAGGCACGCCACGGTCAGAACGGAGGCGGGTGGGGGGAAGACAAAAAGCTGGGGACGAGTTGTCCAGACGGGATGGAGAAACGGTTCCATCTTTGGAAAAGGCAGCGAGGAACGGCTGGGAAATTAGCTCTAGGCACGCCACGGTCAGAACGGAGGCGGGTGAGGGGAAGACAAAAAGCTGGGGACGAGTTGTCCAGACGGGACGGAGAAACGGTTCCGTCTTTGGAAAAGGCGGCGAGGAACGTTTGGGAAATTAGCTCTAGGCACGCCACGGTCAGAACTGAGGCGGGTGTGGGGAAGACAAAAAGTTGGGGACAAGTTGTCCAGTCGGGACGGAGAAACGGTTCCGTCTTTGGAAAAGGCGGCGAGGAACGGCTGGGAAATTAGCTCTAGGCACGGCATGGTCAGAACGCAGGCGGGTGGGTGGAAGACAAAAAGTTTGGGACAAATTGTCCTGACGGGACGGAGAAACGGTTCCGTCTTTGGAAAAGGCGGCGAGGAACGGCTGGGAAATTAGCTCTAGG
This sequence comes from Falco peregrinus, assembly GCF_023634155.1. Classification (NCBI taxonomy): domain Eukaryota; kingdom Metazoa; phylum Chordata; class Aves; order Falconiformes; family Falconidae; genus Falco; species Falco peregrinus. The sequence continues at coordinate 5,706,657 of NC_073743.1, read as the reverse complement.
CACGCCACGGTCAGAATGGAAGGGGGTTGGGGGGAAGACAAAAAGCTGGGGACGAGTTGTCCAGACGGGACGGAGAAATGGTTCCGTCTTTGGAAAAGGCGGCGAGGAAAGGCTCGGAAATTAGCTCTAGGCACGCCACGGTCAGAACGGAGGCGGGTGTGGGGAAGACAAAAAGTTGGGGACAAGTTGTCCAGTCGGGACACAGAAACGGTTCCGTCTTTGGAAAAGGCGGCGAGGAACGGCTGGAAAATTAGCTCTAGGCACGCCACGGTCAGAACGGAGGCGGGTGGGGGGAAGACAAAAAGCTGGGGGCGAGCTGTCCAGACGGGACGGAGAAACGGTTCGGTCTTTGGAAAAGGCGGCGAGGAACGGCTGGGAAATTAGCTCTAGGCACGCCACGGTCAGAACGGAGGCGGGTGGGGGGAAGACAAAAAGTAGGGGACAAGTTGTCCAGACGGGATGGAGAAACGGTTCCGTCTTTGGAAAAGGCGTCGAGGAATGGCTACGAAATTAGCTCTAGGCACGCCACGGTCAGAACGGAGGCAGGTTGGTAGAAGACAGAAAGCTGGGGACGAGTTGTTCAGACGGGACGGAGAAACGGTTCCGTCTTTGGAAAAGGCGGCGAGGAACGGCTACGAAATTAGCTCTAGGCACACCACGGTCAGCAAGGAGGCGGGCGGGGGGAAGACAAAAAGCTGGGGACAAGATGTCCAGACGGGACGGAGAAACGGTTCCGTCTTTGGAAAAGGCGGCGAGGAACGGCTGGGAAATTATCTCTAGGCATGCCACGGTCAGAACGGAGGCGGGTGGGGGGAAGACAAAAGTTGGGGACAAGTTGTCCAGACGGGACGGAGAAACGGTTCCGTCTTTGGAAAAGGCGGCGAGGAACGGCTGTGAAAATAGCTCTAGGCCCGCCACGGTCAGAACGGAGGCGGGTGGGGGGAAGAAAAAAAGTAGGGGACAAGTTGTCCAGATGGGACGGAGAAACGGTTCCGTCTTTGGAAAAGGCGGCGAAAAACGGCTGGGAAATTAGCTCTAGGCACACCACGGTCAGAACGAAGGCGGGCGGGGGGAAGACAAAAAGCTGGGGACAAGATGTCCTGATGGGACGGAGAAAAAGTTCCGTCTTTGGAAAAGGCGGCGAGGAACGGCCTGGAAATTAGCTCTAGGCATGCCACGGTCAGAACCGAGGCGGGTGGGGGGGAAGACAAAAAGCTGGGGACGAGTTGTCCAGACGGGATGGAGAAACGGTTCCGTCTTTGGAAAAGGCGGCTAGGAAAGTTTGGGAAATTAGCTCTAGGTACGCCACGGTCAGAAGGGATGCAGGTGGGGGGAAGACAAAATGTTGGGGGCGAGTTGTCCAGATGGGACGGAGAAACGGTTCCGTCTTTGGAAAGGGCGGCGAGGAACGGCTGGGAAATTAGCTCTAGGCACGCCACGGTCAGAACGGAGGCGGTTGGGGGGAAGACAAAAAGCTGGGGACGAGTTGTCCAGACGGGACGGAGAAACGGTTCCGTCTTTGGAAAAGGCGGCGAGGAACGGCTGGGAAATTAGCTCTAGGCACGCCACGGTCAGCACGGAGGCGGGTGGGGGGAAGACAAAAAGCTGGGGACGAGTTGTCCAGACGGGACGGAGAAACGGTTCCGTCTTTGGAAAGGGCGGAGAGGAATGGCTGGGAAATTAGCTCTGGGCACGCCACGGTCAGAACGGAGGCGGGTGGGGGGAAGACAAAAAGCTGGGGACGAGTTGTCCAGACGGGACGGAGAAACGGTTCCGTCTATGGAAAGGGCGGCGAGGAACGGCTGGGAAATTAGCTCTAGGCACGCCACGGTCAGAACGGAGGCGGGTGGGGGGAAGACAAAAAGCTGGGGACGAGTTGTCCAGACGGGATGGAGAAACGGTTCCATCTTTGGAAAAGGCGGCGAGGAACGGCTGGGAAATTAGCTCTAGGCACGCCACGGTCAGAACGGAGGTGGGTGAGGGGAAGACAAAAAGCTGGGGACGAGTTGTCCAGACGGGACGGAGAAACGGTTCCGTCTTTGGAAAAGGCGGCGAGGAACGGCTGGGAAATTAGCTCTAGGCACGGCATGGTCAGAACGCAGGCGGGTGAGTGGAAGACAAAAAGTTTGGGACAAATTGTCCTGACGGGACAGAGAAACGGTTCCGTTTTTGGAAAAGGCGGCGAGGAACGGCTGGGAAATTAGCTCTAGGCACGCCACGGTCAGAATGGAAGGGGGTTGGGGGGAAGACAAAAAGCTGGGGACGAGTTGTCCAGACGGGACGGAGAAATGGTTCCGTCTTTGGAAAAGGCGGCGAGGAAAGGCTCGGAAATTAGCTCTAGGCACGCCACGGTCAGAACGGAGGCGGGTGTGGGGAAGACAAAAAGTTGGGGACAAGTTGTCCAGTCGGGACACAGAAACGGTTCCGTCTTTGGAAAAGGCGGCGAGGAACGGCTGGGAAATTAGCTCTAGGCACGCCACGGTCAGAACGGAGGCGGGTGGGGGGAAGACAAAAAGCTGGGGGCGAGCTGTCCAGACGGGACGGAGAAACGGTTCGGTCTTTGGAAAAGGCGGCGAGGAACGGCTGGGAAATTAGCTCTAGGCACGCCACGGTCAGAACGGAGGCGGGTGGAGGGAAGACAAAAAGCTGGGGACGAGTTGTCCAGACGGGATGGAGAAACGGTTCCGTCTTTGGAAAAGGCGTCGAGGAATGGCTACGAAATTAGCTCTAGGCACGCCACGGTCAGAACGGAGGCAGGTTGGTAGAAGACAGAAAGCTGGGGACGAGTTGTTCAGACGGGACGGAGAAACGGTTCCGTCTTTGGAAAGGGCGGAGAGGAATGGCTGGGAAATTAGCTCTGGGCACGCCATGGTCAGAACGGAGGCGGGTGGGGGGAAGACAAAAAGCTGGGGACGAGTTGTCCAGACGGGACGGAGAAACGGTTCCGTCTATGGAAAGGGCGGCGAGGAACGGCTGGGAAATTAGCTCTAGGCACGCCACGGTCAGAACGGAGGCGGGTGGGGGGAAGACAAAAAGCTGGGGACGAGTTGTCCAGACGGGACGGAGAAACGGTTCCGTCTTTGGAAAAGTCATCGAGGAACGGCTGGGAAATTAGCTCTAGGCACGCCACGGTCAGAATGAAGGCGGGTGGGGGGAAGACAAAAAGCTGGGGACAAGTTGTCCTGACGGGACAGAGAAACGGTTCCGTCTTTGGAAAAGGCGGCGAGGAACGGCTGGGAAATTAGCTCTAGGCACGCCACGGTCAGAACGGAGGCGGGTGGGGGGAAGACAAAAAGCTGGGGACAAGTTGTCCAGACGGGATGGAGAAACGGTTCCATCTTTGGAAAAGGCGTCGAGGAACGGCTGGGAAATTAGCTCTAGGCACGCCACAGTCAGAACGGAGGCGGGTGGGGGGAAGACAAAAAGCTGGGGACGAGTTGTCCAGACGGGACGGAGAAACGGTTCCATCTTTGGAAAAGGCGGCGAGGAACGGCTGGGAAATTAGCTCTAGGCACGCCACGGTCAGAACGGAGGCGGGTGGGGGGAAGACAAAAAGCTGGGGGCGAGTTGTCCAGACGGGACGGAGAAACGGTTCCGTCTTTGGAAAAGTCGTCGAGGAACGGCTGGGAAATTAGCTCTAGGTACGCCACGGTCAGAACGGAGGCGGGTGGGGGGAAGACAAAAAGTTGGGGACAAGTTGTCCAGACGGGATGGAGAAATGGTTCCGTCTTTGGAAAAGGCGGCGAGGAACGGCTGGGAAACTAGCTCTAGGCACGCCACTTTCAGATCGGAGGCGGGTGGGGGGAAGACAAAAAGTTGGGGACAAGTAGTCCATACGGGAGGGAGGGTCGGTTCCGTGTTTGGAAAAGGTGGCGAGGAACGGCTGTGAATTAGCTCTAGGCACACCACGGTCAGAACGAAGGCGGGCGGGGGGAAGACAAAAAGCTGGGGACAAGTTGTCCAGACGGGACGGAGAAACGGTTCCGTCTTTGGAAAAGGCGGCGAGGAACGTTTGGGAAATTAGCTCTAGGCATGCCACGGTCAGCACGGAGGCGGGTGAGGGGAAGACAAAAAGCTGGGGACGAGTTGTCCTGATAGGACGGAGAAACGGTTCGGTCTTTGGAAAAGGCGGCGAGGAACGGCTGGGAAATTAGCTCTAGGCACGCTACTGTCAGAACGGAGGCGGGTGGGGGGAATAAAAAAAGCTGGGGACATGTTGTCCACACGGGTCGGGGCGTCGGTTCCGTCTTTGGAAAAGGCGGCGAGGAACGGCTGGGAAATTAGCTCTAGGAACGCCACGGTCAGAACAGAGGCGGGTGGGGGGAAGACAAAAAGCTGGGGACGAGTTGTCCAGACGGGACGGAGAAACGGTTCCGTCTTTGGAAAAGGCGGCAAGGAACGTCTGGGAAATTAGCTCTAGGCACGCCACGGTCAGAACGGAGGCGGGTGGGGGGAAGACAAAAAGCTGGGGACGAGTTGTCCAGACGGGACAGAGAAACGGTTCCGTCTTTGGAAAAGGCGGCGAGGAACGGCTGGGAAATTAGCTCTAGGCACGCCACGGTCAGAAGGGAGGCGGGTGGGGGGAAGAAAAAAAGCTGGGGACGAGTTGTCCAGACGGGACGGAGAAACGGTTCCGTCTTTGGAAAAGGCGGCGAGGAACGGCTGGGAAATTAGCTCTAGGCCCGCCACGGTCAGAACGGAGGCGGGTGGGGGGGAAGACAAAAAGCTGGGGACAAGATTTCCTGATGGGATGGAGAAACGGTTCCGTCTTTGGAAAAGGCGGCGAGGAACGGCTGGGAAATTAGCTCTAGGCACGCCACGGTCAGAACGGAGGCGGGTGGGGGGAAGACAAAAAGCTGGGGACGAGTTGTCCTGACGGGACGGAGAAACGGTTCCATCTTTGGAAAAGGCGGCGAGGAATGGCTAGGAAATTAGCTCTAGGCATGCCACGGTCAGAACAGAGACGGGTGGGGGGAAGACCAAAAGTTGGGGACAAGTTGTCCAGACGGGATGGAGAAATGGTTCCGTCTTTGGAAAAGGCGGCGAGGAATGTATGTAAAATTAGCTCTAGGCACGCCACTTTCAGAACGGAGGCAGGTGGGGGGAAGACAAAAAGTTGGGGACAAGTTGTCCAGACGGGACGGAGAAACGGTTCCGTCTTTGGAAAAGGCGGCGAGGAACGGCTCGGAAATTAGCTCTAGGCACGCCACGGTCAGAACGGAGGCAGGTGGGGGGAAGACAAATGTTGGGGTCGAGTTGTCCAGACGGGACGGAGAAACGTTTCCGTCTTTGGAAAGGGCGGCGAGGAACGGCTGGGAAATTAGCTCTAGGCACGCCACGGTCAGAACGGAGGCGGGTGGGAGGAAGACAAAAAGTTGGGGACAAGTTGTCCAGACGGGAAGGAGAAATGGTTCCGTCTTTGGAAAAAGCGGCGAGGAACGGCTGGGAAATTAGCTCTAGGCACGCCACGGTCAGAACGGAGGCGGGTGGGGGGAAGACAAAAAGCTGGGGACGAGTTGTCCAGACGGGACGGAGGGCCGGTTCCGTCTTTGGAAAAGGCGGTGAGGAACAGCTGGGAAATTAGCTCTAGGCACGCCACGGTCAGAACGGAGGCGGGTGGGGGGAAGACAAAAAGCTGGGGACGAGTTGTCCAGACGGGACGGAGAAACGGTTCCGTCTATGGAAAGGGCGGCGAGGAACGGCTGGGAAATTAGCTCTAGGCACGCCACGGTCAGAACGGAGGCGGGTGGGGGGAAGACAAAAAGCTGGGAACGAGTTGTCCAGACGGGACGGAGAAACGGTTCCGTCTTTGAAAAAGTCGTCGAGGAACGGCTGGGAAATTAGCTCTAGGCACGCCACGGTCAGAACAGAGGCGAGTTGGGGGGAAGACAAAAAGTTGGGGACATGTTGTCCAGACGGGATGGAGAAATGGTTCCGTCTTTGGAAAAGGCGGCGAGGAACGGCTGGGAAATTAGCTCTAGGCACGCCACTTTCAGATCTGAGGCAGGTGGGGGGAAGACAAAAAGTTGGGGACAATTTGTCCATACGGGACGGAGGGTCGGTTCCGTGTTTGCAAAAGGCGACGAGGAACGGCTGGGAAATTAGCTCTAGGCCCGCCACGGTCAGAACGGAGGCAGGTGGGGGGAAGACAAAAATTAGGGGACAAGTTGTCCAGAAGGGACGGAGAAACGGTTCCGTCTTTGGAAAGGGCGGCGAGGAACGGCTGGGAAATTAGCTCTAGGCACGCCAAGGTCAGAACGAAGGCGGGCGAGGGGAAGACAAAAAGCTGGGGACAAGTTGTCCAGACGGGACGGAGAAACGGTTCCGTCTTTGGAAAAGGCGGCGAGGAATGTCTGTAAAATTAGCTCTAGGCCCGCCACGGTCAGAACGGCGGCAGGTGGGGGGAAGACAAAAAGCTGGGGACGAGTTGTCCAGACGGGACGGAGAAATGGTTCCGTCTTTGGAAAAGACGGCAAGGACCGTCTGGGAAATTAGCTCTAGGCACGCCACGGTCAGAAGGGAGGCGGGTGGGGGGAAGACAAAAAGCTGGGGACAAGTTGTCCAGACGGGATGGAGAAACGGTTCCGTCTTTGGAAAAGGCGGAGAGGAACGGCTGTGAAATTAGCTCTAGGCACGCCACGGTCAGAACGGAGGCGGGTGGGGGGAAGACAAAAAGCTGGGGACGAGTTGTCCAGACGGGACGGAGAAACGGTTCCGTCTTTGGAAAAGGCGGCGAGGAACAGCCTGGAAATTAGCTCTAGGAAACGCCATGGTCAGAACGGAGGCGGGTGAGGGGAAGACAAAAAGCTGGGGACGAGTTGTCCAGACGGGACGGAGAAACGGTTCCGTCTATGGAAAGGGCAGCGAGGAACGGCTACGAAATTAGCTCTAGGCATGCCATGGTCAGAACGGAAGTGGGTGGGGGGAAGACAAAAAGCTGGGGACAAGATTTCCTGATGGGATGGAGAAAAGGTTCCGTCTTTGGAAAGGGCGGCGAGGAACGGTTGGGAAATTAGCTCTAGGCACGCCACGGTCAGAACGGAGGCGGGTGGGGGGAAGACAAAAAGCTGGGGACGAGTTGTCCTGACGGGACGGAGAAACAGTTCCAACTTTGGAAAAGGCGGCGAGGAATTGCTGGGAAATTAGCTCTAGGCATGCCACGGTCAGAACAGAGGCGGGTAGGGGGAAGACCAAAAGTTGGGGACAAGTTGTCCAGACGGGATGGAGAAATGGTTCCGTCTTTGGAAAAGGCGGCGAGGAATGTATGTAAAATTAGCTCTAGGCACGCCACTTTCAGAACAGAGGCAGGTGGGGGGAAGACAAAATGTTGGGGACGAGTTGTCCAGACGGGACAGAGAAACGGTTCCGTCTTTGGAAAAGTCGGCGAGGAACGGCTGGGAAATTAGCTCTAGGCACGCCACGGTCAGAACGGAGGCAGGTGGGGGGAAGACAAAATGTTGGGGACGAGTTGCCCAGACGGGACGGAGAAACGTTTCCGTCTTTGGAAAGGGCGGCGAGGAACGGCTGGGAAATTAGCTCTAGGCATGCCACGGTCAGCACGGAGGCGGGTGGGGGGAAGACAAAAAGCTGGGGACGAGTTGTCCAGACGGGACGGAGAAACAGTTCCGTCTTTGAAAAAGGCGGCGAGGAATGGCTGGGAAATTAGCTCTAGGCCCGCCACGGTCAGAACGGAGGCGGGTGGGGGGAAGACAAAAAGTTGGGGACAAGTTGTCCAGACGGGACGGAGAAACGGTTCCGTCTTTGGAAAAGGCAGCGAGGAACGGCTGTGAATTAGCTCTAGGCACACCACGGTCAGAACGAAGGTGGGCGGGGTGAAGACAAAAAGCTGGGGACAAGATGTCCTGATGGGACGGAGAAACGGTTCCGTCTTTGGAAAAGGCGGCGAGGAACGGCTGGGAAATTAGCTCTAGGCATGCCACGGTCAGAACGGAGGCAGGTGGGGGGGAAGAGAAAAAGCTGGGGACGAGTTGTCCAGACAGGACGGAGAAACGGTTCCGTCTTTGAAAAAGGCGGCAAGGACCGTCTGGGAAATTAGCTCTAGGCACGCCACGGTCAGAACGGAGGCGGGTGGGGGGAAGACAAAAAGTTGGGGACAAGTTGTCCAGACGGGAAGGAGAAATGGTTCCGTCTTTGGAAAAGGCGGCGAGGAACGTTTGGGAAATTAGCTCTAGGCACGCCACGGTCAGAACGGAGGCGGGTGGGGGGAAGACAAAAAGCTGGGGACGAGTTGTCCAGACGGGACGGAGAAACGGTTCCGTCTTTGGAAAAGGAGGCGAGGAACGGCTGGGAAATTAGCTCTAGGCATGCCATGGTCAGAACGGAGGTGGGTGGGGGGAAGACAAAAAGCTGGGGACAAGATTTCCTGATGGGATGGAGAAAAGGTTCCGTCTTTGGAAAAGGCGGCGAGGTACGGCTGGGAAATTAGCTCTAGGCACGCCACGGTCAGAACGGAGGCGGGTGGGGGGAAGACAAAAAGCTGGGGACGAGTTGTCCTGACGGGACGGAGAAACGGTTCCGTCTTTGGAAAAGGCGGCGAGGAACGGCTGGGAAATTAGCTCTAGGCACGCCACGGTCAGAACGGAGGCAGGTGGGGGGAAGACAAAATGTTGGGGACGAGTTGTCCAGAAGGGACGGAGAAACGTTTCCGTCTTTGGAAAAGGCGGCGAGGAACGGCTGGGAAATTAGCTCTAGGCATGCCACGGTCAGCACGGAGGCGGGTGGGTAGAAGACAGAAAGCTGGGGACGAGTTGTCCAGACGGGACGGAGAAACGGTTCCGTCTTTGGAAAAGGCGGCGAGGAACGGCTACGAAATTAGCTCTAGGCACGCCACTGTCAGAACAGAGGTGGGTGGGTAGAAGACAGAAAGCTGGGGACGAGTTTTCCAGATAGAACGGAGAAACGGTCCCGTCTCCGGAAAAGGCGGCGAGGAATGGCTGGGAAATTACCTCTAGGCACGCCACGGTCAGAACGGAGGCGGGTGGGGGGAAGACAAAAAGCTGGGGACGAGTTGCCCAGACGGGACGAGAAACGGTTCCCTCTTTGGAAAAGGCGGCCAGGAACGGCTGGGAAATTAGCTCTAGGCACGCCACGGTCAGAACGGAGGCGGGTGGGTAGAAGACAGAATGCTGGGGACGAGTTGTCCAGACGGGACGGAGAAACGGTTCCATTTTTGGAAAAGGCGGCGAGGAACGGCTGTGAAATTAGCTCTAGGCATGCTACGGTCAGAAGGGGGCGGGTGAAAGGAAGTTGAAAAGCTGGGGACGAGTTGCCCAGACGGGACGGAGAAATGGTTCCGTCTTTGGAAAAGGCGGCGAGGAACGGCTACGAAATTAGCTCTAGGCACGCCACGGTCAGATCGAGGCGCGTGGGTAGAAGACAGAAAGCTGGGGATGACTTTTCCAGACGTGACGGAGAAACGGTTCCGTCTTCGGAAAAGTCGGCGAGGAACGGCTGGGAAATTAGCTCTAGGCATGCCACGGTCAGAACGGAGGCGGGTCTTCCTATGTGGACTCACTCACTCACCCACTCTGAGTTGCTTCCTACCGTGGGAGTTGCTCTCTCACTCACTCTAACGTGCTTGCTACAGTGGGACACACTCAGTCACTCTAACCCGCGCCCTACACTGGGACTCACTCACTCACTCACTCTAACACGCTTCCTACAGTGGGACTCACTCACTCGCCAACCTGAGTATCTTCCTACAGTGAGACTCACACACTCACTCACTCTAACCCGCTTCCCACAATGGGACACGCTCACTCACTCTAACCCGCTTCCTACAGTGGGACTCACTCGCTCACTCTAAGCGACTTCCTATAGTGGGACTCACTCACTCGCTCACTCAAACCCGCTTCCTATAGTGGGAGATACTCACTCACTCAAACCCATTTCCTACAGTGGGACGCACTCACTCATTCTAACACGCGCCCTGCAGTGGGACTCACTCACTCACTCACTCTAACCAGCTCCTTACAGTGCGACACACTCAGTCACTCTAACCCGCTTCCTATAGTGGGACTCAGTCACTCACTCACAGTAACCAGCTTCCTGCTGTAGGACTCACTCACTCACTCACTCTAACCCGTTTCTTACAGTGGGATTCACTCACTCACTCATTCTAACCAGCGCCCTACAGTGCGACTCACTCGCTCAGTCTGTCTAACTCGCTTCCCACCCTGGGACTCACTCACACAGTCACTCTAACCTGCTTCCTTACAGTGGGACACACTCACTCACTCTAACCACCTTCATACAGTGGGACTCACTCACTCACTCAAACCCGCGCCCTATATAGGGAATCACTCACTCCCCCAGTCTGAGTTGCTTCCTACAGTGCGACTCACTCACTCACTCACTTACTTTAACCCGCTTCCTACATTGGGACTCACTTAATCACTCCCTCTAACGCGCTTCCTACAGTGGGCCAAACTCAGTTACTGTAACTAGCCCCCTAAACTGGAACTCACTCACTTACTCTAACCCGTTTCCTACAGTGGGACTCACTCACTCACTCACTCTAACCCACTTCCTACAGTGGCACTCACTCACTCACCCACTCTAACCTGCTTCCTACAGTTGGACTCACTCAGTCACTCAAAACCGCGCCCTGTATTGGGAATCACTCACTCCCCCACTCTGAGCTGCTTCCTACGGTGGAGTCACTCACTCACTCACTTTAACCCGCTTCCTACAGTGCGACACACTCAGTCACTCTAACCCGTTTTCTTACAGTGGGACCCACTCACTCACTCTAACTCGATTCCTACAGTGGAACTCACTAACTCACTCTAACCAGTGCCCTACTATGGGACTTACTCAGTCACCCACTTTGAATTGCTTCCTGCAGTGGGACTCACTCACTCACTAACATTGAGCCGCTTCCTACAGTGGGACTCATGCACTCACTCACTCTAACCTGCGCCCTACAGTGGGACTCACTCGATCACACTAACCCGCTTCCTACAGTGGGGCTCACTCACTCACTCTAACCCTCGCCCTACACTGGGAGCCACTCACTCACTCACAGTAACACGATTCTTACAGTGGGACACACTCACTCACTCTAACCCGCTTCCTACAGTGGGACTCACTCACTCACTCACTCTAAGACGCTTCCTACAGTGGGACTCACTCACTCACTCGTTTTAACCAGCGCCCTGCAGTGCGACTCACTCACTCACTCGCTCTAACCCACTTCCTACAGTGGGACTAAATCACTCACTCTAACCCGCTTCCTACAGTGGGACTCACTCACTCACTCACTCTAACCCATTTTTTACAGTGGGACTCCCTCACTCACTCACTCTAACCCACTTCCTACAGTGGGACGCACTCCCTTATTCTAACACTCTTCCTACAGTGGGACTCACTCACTCACTCTAACCCGCGCCCTACAGTGGGACTCACTCACTCACTTTAACCCGCATCCTACATTGGGACTCACTCACTCACTCACTCTAAGCCGCTTCCTACAGTGGGACACACTCACTCACCCACTCTGAGTTGCTTCCTACAGTGGGGCTCACTCACTCACTCACTTTGAGCCGCTTCCTACAGTGGGACTCATACACTCACTCTAACCCACTTTTTACAGTGGGACTCACTCACTCACTCTAACCCGCGCCCTACAGTGGGACTCACTCACTCACTCTAACCCGCTTCTTACAGTGGGACTCACTCACTCACTCACTCTGAGCCGCTTCCTACAGTGGGACACACTCACTCACCCACTCTGAGTTACTTCCTACAGTGGGGCTCACTCACTCACTCACTTTGAGCTGCTTCCTACACTGGGACTCATACACTCACTCACTCTTACCCACTTTTTACAGTGGGACTCACTCACACACTCTAACCCGCGCCCTAGAGTTGGACTCACTCACTCACTCACTCACTCTAACCCGCTTCCTACAGTGGGACTCACTCACTCACTCTAACCCGCGCCCTACGCTGGGACTCATTCACTCACTCTAACCACGCCCTACACTAGGCCTCGCTCACTCACTCTAACCCGCTTCCTACAATGGTCTCACTCACTCACTCACTCTAACCCGCTTCCCACAGTGGGACTCACTCACTCACTCACTCTAACCCACTTCCTAGAATGGTACTCACTCACTCGCCAACTCTGAGTTGTTTCCTACAGTGGGATTCACTCACTCACTCAATCCAACCCGCTTCCTACAGTGGGACACACTCACTCACTCTAACCCTCTTCCTATATGGGACTAACTCACTCACTCTAATCCGCTTCCTACAGTGGGACACACTCACTCACCCACTCTGAGTTGCTTCCTACAGTGGGACTCACTCACTCACTCACTCTGAGCCGCTTACTGCAGCAGGACTCATACACTCACTCACTCTAACCTGCGCCCTACAGTGGGACTCCCTCACTCACTCACTCTAACCCACTTCCTACAGTGGGACACACTCACTTATTCTAACCCTCTTCCTACAGTGGGACTCACTCACTCACTCTAAACCACGCCCTACTGTGGGACTCACTCGCTCACTCTAACCCGCATCCTACATTGGGACTCACTCACTCACTCACTCTAACCCGCTTCCTACAGTGGGACACACTCACTCACCCACTCTGAGTCGCTTCCTACAGTGGGGCTCACTCACTCACTCACTTTGAGCCGCTTCCTACAGTGGGACTCATACACTCACTCTAACCCACTTTTTACAGTGGGACTCACTCACTCACTCTAACCCGCGCCCTACAGTGGGACTCACTGACTCACTCTAACCCACTTCTTACAGTGGGTCTCACTCACTCACTCACTCTAACCCGCTTCCTACAGTGGGACACACTCACTCACCCACTTTGAGCTGCTTCCGACAGTGGGACTCATACACTCACTCACTCTTACCCACTTTTTACAGTGGGACTCACTCACACACTCTAACCCGCGCCCTAGAGTTGGACTCACTCACTCACTCACTCACTCTAACCCGCTTCCTACAGTGGGACTCACTCACTCACTCTAACCCGCGCCCTACGCTGGGACTCATTCACTCACTCTAACCACGCCCTACACTGGGACTCGCTCACTCACTCTAACCCGGTTCCTACAATGGTCTCACTCACTCACTCACTCTAACCCGCTTCCCACAGTCGGACTCACTCACTCACTCACTCTAACCCACTTCCTAGAATGGTACTCACTCACTCGCCAACTCTCAGCTGTTTCCTACAGTGGGATTCACTCACTCACTCAATCTAACCCGCTTCCTACAGTGGGACTAACTCACTCACTCTAACCCGCTTCCTACAGTGGGACACACTCACTCACCCACTCTGAGTTGCTTCCTACAGTGGGACTCACTCACTCACTCGGAGCCGCTTACTGCAGCAGGACTCATACACTCACTCACTCTAACCTGCGCCCTACAGTGGGACTCACTCACTCACTCTAAACCGCGCCCTACAGTTGGACTCACTCACTCACTCACTCTAACCCACTTTTTACAGTGTGACTCCCTCACTCACTCACTCTAACCCACTTCCTACAGTGGGACGCACTCACTTATTCTAACCCTCTTCCTACAGTGGAACTCACTCACTCACTCTAAACCACGCCCTACTGTGGGACTCACTCGCTCACTCTAACCCGCATCCTACATGGGACTCACTCACTCGCTCACTCTAACCCGCTTCCTACAGTGGGACACACTCACTCACCCACTCTGAGTAGCTTCCTACAGTGGGGCTCACTCACTCACTCACTTTGAGCCGCTTCCTACAGTGGGACTCATACACTCACTCTAACCCTCTTTTTACAGTGGGACTCACTCACTCACTCTAACCCGCGCCCTACAGTGGGACTCACTCACTCACTCACTCACTCTAACCCGCTTCTTAAAGTGGGACTCACTCACTCACTCTAACCCGCGCCCTACGCTGGGACTCACTCACTCACTCTAATCTGACCTGCTTCCTACAGTGGGACACACTCAGTAACTTTAACCAGCTTCCTTCAGTGGGACTCACTCACTCACTCTAACCACGCCCTACACTGGGACTCGCTCACTCACTCTAACCCGCTTCCTACAATGGTCTCACTCACTCACTCACTCTAACCCGCGCCCTACAGTGGGACTCACTCACTCACTCACTCTAACCCACTTTTTACAGTGTGACTCCCTCACTCACTCACTCTAACCCACTTCCTACAGTGGGACGCACTCACTTATTCTAACCCTCTTCCTACAGTGGGACTCACTCACTCACTCTAAACTGCGCCCTACTGTGGGACTCACTCACTCACTCTAACCCGCATCCTACATTGGGACTCACTCACTCACTCTAACCCTCTTCCTACAGTGGGACTCACTCACTCACTCACTCTAACCCGCTTCCTACAGTGGGACACACTCACTCACCCACTCTGAGTCGCTTCCTACAGTGGGACTCATACACTCACTCACTCTAACCCACTTTCTAGAGTGGGACTCACTCACACACTCTAACCCGCGCCCTACAGTGGGACTCACTCACTCACTCTAACCTGCGCCCTACACTGGGACTCACTCACTCACTCAATCTAACCTGCTTCCTACAGTGGGACACACTCACTCACCCACTCGGAGTTGCTTCCTACAGTGGGGCTCACTCACTCACTCACTTTGAGCCGCGTCCTACAGTGGAACTCATACACTCACTCACTCTAACCCACTTTTTACAGTAGGACTCACTCACTCACTCTAACCCGCGCCCTACACTGGGACTCACTCACTCACTCACTCTAACCCGCTTCCTACAGTGGAACACACTCAGTAACTCTAACCAGCTTCCTACAGTGGGGCTCAGTCACTCACTCTAACCACGCCCTACACTGGGACTCACTCACTTACTCTAACCCGCTTCCTACAGTGGGACTCACTCACTCACTCACTCTAACACGCTTCCTACAGTGGGACTCACTCACTCACTCACTCTAACCCACTTTTTACAGTGGGACTCACTCACTCACTCTAACCTGCGCCCTACAGTGGGACTCACTCACTCACTTACTCTGAGTTGCTTCCTACAGTGGGACTCCCTGACTCACTCACTCTAACCCGCTTCTTACAGTGGGAATCACTCACTTATTCTACCCTCTTCTTACAGTGGGACTCACTCTCTCACTCTAACCACGCCCTACACTGGGAATCACTCACTTTCTCTAACCAGCTTCCAACAGTGGGACTCATTCAGTCACTCAACCTAACCCGCTTCCTACAGTGGGACTCACTCACTTATTCTAGCCCTCTTCTTACAGTGCGACTAACTCACTCACTCTAGCCCACGTTTTACAGTGGGACTCACTCACTCACTCTAATCCGTGCCCTATACTGGGACTCCCTCACTCACTCACTCTAACCCGCTTCCTACAGTGGGACACACACAGTAACTCTAACCAGCTTCCTACAGTGGCGCTCACTCACTCACTCTAACCACGCCCTACACTGGGACTCACTCACTTACTCTAACCCGCTTCCTACAGTGGGACTCACTCAGTCACCCACTCTGAGTTGCTTCCTACAGTGGGACTCACTCACTCACTCACTTTGAGATGCTTCCTGCAGCAGGACTCATACACTCACTCACTCTAACCCGCGCCCTACGGTGGGACTCACTCACTCACTCTAACCCGCGCCCTACAGTGGGACTCACTCACTCACTCACACTGAGTTGCTTCCTACAGTGGGACTCCCTCACTCACTCACTCTAACCCGCTTTCTACAGTTGGACTCACTCACTCACTCTAACCTGCGCCCTACAGTGGGACTCACTCACTCACTCACTCTAACGTGCTTCCTACAGTGGGACACACTCAGTAACTTTAACCAGCTTCCTACAGTGGGACTCACTCACTCTGAGTTTCTTCCTACAGTGGGGCTCCCTCACTCACTCACTCTAACCCGCTTCCCTACAGTTGGACTCACTCACTCACTCTAACCCTCTTCCTACAGTGGGACTAACTCACTCACTCACTCTAACCCACTTCCTAGAATGGTACTCACTCACTCGCCAACTCTGAGTTGTTTCCTATAGTGGGATTCACTCACTCACTCACTGTAACCCACTTCCTACAGTGGGACAAACTCAGTCACTCTAACCCTCTTCCTACAGTGGGACTCACTCACTCACTCACTCTAACCCGCGCCCTACACTGGGACTCTCTCACTCACTCAATCTACCCCGCTTCATACAGTGGGACACACTCAGTAACTATAACCAGCTTCCTACAGTGGGGCTCACTCACTCACTCTATGCACGCCCTACACTGGGACTCCCTCACTCACTCTAATCTGCTTCCTACAGTGGGACTCACTCACTCACTCATTCTAACCCACGCCCTACAGTGGGACTCACTCACTCACTCCAACCCGCGCCCTACAGTGGGACTCACTCACTCACTCACTCTAACCCACTTTTTACAGTGTGACTCACTCACTCACTCACTCTAACCCGCTTCCTATAGTGGGACGCACTCACTTATTCTAACCCTCTTCCTACAGTGGGACTCACTCACTCACTCTAAACCGCGCTCTACAGTGGGACTCACTCACTCACTCTAACCCGCGCCCTACACTGGGACTCATTCACTCACTCACTCTAACCAGCTTCCTACAGTGGGACTCACTCACTCACTCTAATCACGCCCTACACTGGGACTCACTCACTTACTCTAACCCACTTCCTACAGTGGGACTCACTCAGTCACCCACTCTGAGTTGCTTCAAACAGTGGGACTCACTCACTCACTCACTCTAACCCGCTTCCTACAGTGGGACTCACTCACTCACTCACTCTAACCCACTTTTTACAGTGGGACTCACTCACTGAGTCTAGCCCGCACCGTACACTCGGATTCACTCACTCACTCACTCTAACCCGCTTCACACTGTGGGGCACAAGCAGTAACTCTAACCAGCTTCCTACAGTGGGGCTCACTCACTCACTCTATGCACGCCCTACACTGGGACTCCCTTATTCACTCTAATCTGCTTCCTACAGTGGGACTCACTCACTCACTCACTCATTCTAACCCACTTCCTACAGTGGGACTCACTCACTCACTCTATCCTGCGCCCTACAGTGGGACTCACTCACTCACTGACTCTAACCCGCGCCCTACAGTCGGACTCACTCACTTACTCTAACCCTCTTCCTACAGTGGGACTCACTCACTCACCCAGTCTGAGTTGCTTCCTACCGTGAAACTCTCTGACTCACTCACTCTAACCCGCTTCCTACAGTTGGAGTCACTCACTTATTCTAACCCTCTTCTTACAGTGGGACTCCCTCACTCACTATAACCAGCTTCCTACAGTGGGACTCACTCACTCACTCTAATCCGCTTCCTACAGTGGGACTCCCTCACTCACTCACTCTAACCCGCTTCCTACAGTGGGACTCACTCACTTATTCTAGCACTCTTCTTTAAATGGGACTCACTCACTCACTCTAACCCGCACCCTGCAGTGGGACTCACTTACTCACTCTAACCCGCTTCCTACAGTGGGACTCACTCACTCTAACCCGCGCCCTGCAGTGGGACTCACTTACTCACTCTAACCCGCTTCCTACAGTGGGGCTCACTCACTCACTCACTCTAACCCGCTTCCTACAGTGAGACACACTCACTCACCCACTCGGAGTTGCTTCCTACAGTGGGACTCACTCACTCACACACTTTGAGCCGCTTCCTACAGTGGGACTCATACACTCAATTACTCTAGACCACTTTTTATAATGGGACTCACTCACTCACTCTAACCCGCGCCCTACACTGGGACTCACTCACTCACTCACTCTAACCCGCTTCCTACAGTGGGACACACTCGGTAACTCTGACCAGCTTCCTACAGTGGCGCTCACTCACTTACTCTAACCACGCCCTACACTGGGACTCACTCACTCACTCTAACACGCTTCCTACAGTGGGACTCACTCACTTATTCTAGCCGTCTTCTTTCAGTGGGAGTCACTCACTCACTCTAACCCGCGCCCTACAGTGGGACTCACTCACTCACTCACTCTAACGTGCTTCCTACAGTGGGACACACTCAGTAACTCTAACCAGCTTCCTACAGTGGGGCTCACTCACTCACTCTAACCACGCCCTACACTGGGACTCACTCACTTACTCTAACCCGCTTCCTACAGTGGGACTCACTCACTCACTCACTCTAACACGCTTCCTACAGTGGGACTCACTCACTCACTCACTCTAACCCACTTTTTACAGTGGGACTCACTCACTCACTCTAACCTGCGCCCTACAGTGGGACTCACTCACTCACTTACTCTGAGTTGCTTCCTACAGTGGGACTCCCTGACTCACTCACTCTAACCCGCTTCTTACAGTGGGAATCACTCACTTATTCTACCCTCTTCTTACAGTGGGACTCACTCTCTCACTCTAACCACGCCCTACACTGGGAATCACTCACTTTCTCTAACCAGCTTCCAACAGTGGGACTCATTCAGTCACTCAACCTAACCCGCTTCCTACAGTGGGACTCACTCACTTATTCTAGCCCTCTTCTTACAGTGCGACTAACTCACTCACTCTAGCCCACGTTTTACAGTGGGACTCACTCACTCACTCTAATCCGTGCCCTATACTGGGACTCCCTCACTCACTCACTCTAACCCGCTTCCTACAGTGGGACACACACAGTAACTCTAACCAGCTTCCTACAGTGGCGCTCACTCACTCACTCTAACCACGCCCTACACTGGGACTCACTCACTTACTCTAACCCGCTTCCTACAGTGGGACTCACTCAGTCACCCACTCTGAGTTGCTTCCTACAGTGGGACTCACTCACTCACTCACTTTGAGATGCTTCCTGCAGCAGGACTCATACACTCACTCACTCTAACCCGCGCCCTACGGTGGGACTCACTCACTCACTCTAACCCGCGCCCTACAGTGGGACTCACTCACTCACTCACACTGAGTTGCTTCCTACAGTGGGACTCCCTCACTCACTCACTCTAACCCGCTTTCTACAGTTGGACTCACTCACTCACTCTAACCTGCGCCCTACAGTGGGACTCACTCACTCACTCACTCTAACGTGCTTCCTACAGTGGGACACACTCAGTAACTTTAACCAGCTTCCTACAGTGGGACTCACTCACTCTGAGTTTCTTCCTACAGTGGGGCTCCCTCACTCACTCACTCTAACCCGCTTCCCTACAGTTGGACTCACTCACTCACTCTAACCCTCTTCCTACAGTGGGACTAACTCACTCACTCACTCTAACCCACTTCCTAGAATGGTACTCACTCACTCGCCAACTCTGAGTTGTTTCCTATAGTGGGATTCACTCACTCACTCACTGTAACCCACTTCCTACAGTGGGACAAACTCAGTCACTCTAACCCTCTTCCTACAGTGGGACTCACTCACTCACTCACTCTAACCCGCGCCCTACACTGGGACTCTCTCACTCACTCAATCTACCCCGCTTCATACAGTGGGACACACTCAGTAACTATAACCAGCTTCCTACAGTGGGGCTCACTCACTCACTCTATGCACGCCCTACACTGGGACTCCCTCACTCACTCTAATCTGCTTCCTACAGTGGGACTCACTCACTCACTCATTCTAACCCACGCCCTACAGTGGGACTCACTCACTCACTCCAACCCGCGCCCTACAGTGGGACTCACTCACTCACTCACTCTAACCCACTTTTTACAGTGTGACTCACTCACTCACTCACTCTAACCCGCTTCCTATAGTGGGACGCACTCACTTATTCTAACCCTCTTCCTACAGTGGGACTCACTCACTCACTCTAAACCGCGCTCTACAGTGGGACTCACTCACTCACTCTAACCCGCGCCCTACACTGGGACTCATTCACTCACTCACTCTAACCAGCTTCCTACAGTGGGACTCACTCACTCACTCTAATCACGCCCTACACTGGGACTCACTCACTTACTCTAACCCGCTTCCTACAGTGGGACTCACTCAGTCACCCACTCTGAGTTGCTTCAAACAGTGGGACTCACTCACTCACTCACTCTAACCCGCTTCCTACAGTGGGACTCACTCACTCACTCACTCTAACCCACTTTTTACAGTGGGACTCACTCACTGAGTCTAGCCCGCACCGTACACTCGGATTCACTCACTCACTCACTCTAACCCGCTTCACACTGTGGGGCACAAGCAGTAACTCTAACCAGCTTCCTACAGTGGGGCTCACTCACTCACTCTATGCACGCCCTACACTGGGACTCCCTTATTCACTCTAATCTGCTTCCTACAGTGGGACTCACTCACTCACTCACTCATTCTAACCCACTTCCTACAGTGGGACTCACTCACTCACTCTAACCTGCGCCCTAGAGTGGGACTCACTCACTCACTGACTCTAACCCGCGCCCTACAGTCGGACTCACTCACTTACTCTAACCCTCTTCCTACAGTGGGACTCACTCACTCACCCAGTCTGAGTTGCTTCCTACCGTGAAACTCTCTGACTCACTCACTCTAACCCGCTTCCTACAGTTGGAGTCACTCACTTATTCTAACCCTCTTCTTACAGTGGGACTCCCTCACTCACTATAACCAGCTTCCTACAGTGGGACTCACTCACTCACTCTAATCCGCTTCCTACAGTGGGACTCCCTCACTCACTCACTCTAACCCGCTTCCTACAGTGGGACTCACTCACTTATTCTAGCACTCTTCTTTAAATGGGACTCACTCACTCACTCTAACCCGCACCCTGCAGTGGGACTCACTTACTCACTCTAACCCGCTTCCTACAGTGGGACTCACTCACTCTAACCCGCGCCCTGCAGTGGGACTCACTTACTCACTCTAACCCGCTTCCTACAGTGGGGCTCACTCACTCACTCACTCTAACCCGCTTCCTACAGTGAGACACACTCACTCACCCACTCGGAGTTGCTTCCTACAGTGGGACTCACTCACTCACACACTTTGAGCCGCTTCCTACAGTGGGACTCATACACTCAATTACTCTAGACCACTTTTTATAATGGGACTCACTCACTCACTCTAACCCGCGCCCTACACTGGGACTCACTCACTCACTCACTCTAACCCGCTTCCTACAGTGGGACACACTCGGTAACTCTGACCAGCTTCCTACAGTGGCGCTCACTCACTTACTCTAACCACGCCCTACACTGGGACTCACTCACTCACTCTAACACGCTTCCTACACTGGGACTCATACACTCACTCTAACCCACTTTTTACAGTGGGACTCACTCACTCACTCTAACCCGCGCCCTACAGTGGGACTCACTGACTCACTCTAACCCACTTCTTACAGTGGGTCTCACTCACTCACTCACTCTAACCCGCTTCCTACAGTGGGACACACTCACTCACCCACTTTGAGCTGCTTCCGACAGTGGGACTCATACACTCACTCACTCTTACCCACTTTTTACAGTGGGACTCACTCACACACTCTAACCCGCGCCCTAGAGTTGGACTCACTCACTCACTCACTCACTCTAACCCGCTTCCTACAGTGGGACTCACTCACTCACTCTAACCCGCGCCCTACGCTGGGACTCATTCACTCACTCTAACCACGCCCTACACTGGGACTCGCTCACTCACTCTAACCCGGTTCCTACAATGGTCTCACTCACTCACTCACTCTAACCCGCTTCCCACAGTGGGACTCACTCACTCACTCACTCTAACCCACTTCCTAGAATGGTACTCACTCACTCGCCAACTCTCAGCTGTTTCCTACAGTGGGATTCACTCACTCACTCAATCTAACCCGCTTCCTACAGTGGGACACACTCACTCACTCTAACCCTCTTCCTATATGGGACTAACTCACTCACTCTAACCCGCTTCCTACAGTGGGACACACTCACTCACCCACTCTGAGTTGCTTCCTACAGTGGGACTCACTCACTCACTCGGAGCCGCTTACTGCAGCAGGACTCATACACTCACTCACTGTAACCCGCGCCCTAGTATTGGACTCACTCACTCACTCACTCACTCTAACCCGCTTCCTAGAGTGGGACTCACTCACTCACTCTAACCCGCGCCCTACGCTGGGACTCACTCACTCACTCTAATCTAACCTGCTTCGTACAGTGGGACACACTCAGTAACTTTAACCAGCTTCCTACAGTGGGACTCACTCACTCACTCTAACCACGCCCTACACTGGGACTCGCTCACTCACTCTAACCCGCTTCCTACAATGGTCTCACTCACTCACTCACTCTAACCCGCTTCCCACAGTGGGACTCTCTCACTCACTCACTCGAACCCGCGCCCTACACTGGGACTCACTCACTCACTCACTCTAACCCGCTTCCCACAGTGGGACTCACTCACTCACTCACTCTAACCCACTTCCTAGAATGGTACTCACTCACTCGCCAACTCTGAGTTGTTTCCTACAGTGGGATTCACTCACTCACTCAATCTAACCCCCTTCCTACAGTGGGACACACTCACTCACTCTAACCCTCTTCCTATATGGGACTAACTCACTCACTCTAATCCGCTTCCTACAGTGGGACACACTCACTCACCCACTCTGAGTTGCTTCCTACAGTGGGACTCACTCACTCACTCACTCTGAGCCGCTTACTGCAGCAGGACTCATACACTCACTCACTCTAACCTGCGCCCTACAGTGGGACTCCCTCACTCACTCACTCTAACCCACTTCCTACAGTGGGACACACTCACTTATTCTAACCCTCTTCCTACAGTGGGACTCACTCACTCACTCTAAACCACGCCCTACTGTGGGACTCACTCGCTCACTCTAACCCGCATCCTACATTGGGACTCACTCACTCACTCACTCTAACCCGCTTCCTACAGTGGGACACACTCACTCACCCACTCTGAGTCGCTTCCTACAGTGGGGCTCACTCACTCACTCACTTTGAGCCGCTTCCTACAGTGGGACTCATACACTCACTCTAACCCACTTTTTACAGTGGGACTCACTCACTCACTCTAACCCGCGCCCTACAGTGGGACTCACTGACTCACTCTAACCCACTTCTTACAGTGGGTCTCACTCACTCACTCACTCTAACCCGCTTCCTACAGTGGGACACACTCACTCACCCACTTTGAGCTGCTTCCGACAGTGGGACTCATACACTCACTCACTCTTACCCACTTTTTACAGTGGGACTCACTCACACACTCTAACCCGCGCCCTAGAGTTGGACTCACTCACTCACTCACTCACTCTAACCCGCTTCCTACAGTGGGACTCACTCACTCACTCTAACCCGCGCCCTACGCTGGGACTCATTCACTCACTCTAACCACGCCCTACACTGGGAGTCGCTCACTCACTCTAACCCGGTTCCTACAATGGTCTCACTCACTCACTCACTCTAACCCGCTTCCCACAGTGGGACTCACTCACTCACTCACTCTAACCCACTTCCTAGAATGGTACTCACTCACTCGCCAACTCTCAGCTGTTTCCTACAGTGGGATTCACTCACTCACTCAATCTAACCCGCTTCCTACAGTGGGACACACTCACTCACTCTAACCACGCCCTACACTGGGACTCGCTCACTCACTCTAACCCGCTTCCTACAATGGTCTCACTCACTCACTCACTCTAACCCGCGCCCTACAGTGGGACTCACTCACTCACTCACTCTAACCCACTTTTTACAGTGTGACTCACTCACTCACTCACTCTAACCCACTTCCTACAGTGGGACGCACTCACTTATTCTAACCCTCTTCCTACAGTGGGACTCACTCACTCACTCTAAACCGCGCCCTACTGTGGGACTCACTCACTCACTCTAACCCGCATCCTACATTGGGACTCACTCACTCACTCACTCTAACCCGCTTCCTACAGTGGGACACACTCACTCACCCACTCTGAGTCGCTTCCTACAGTGGGACTCATACACTCACTCACTCTAACCTTCTTTCTAGAGTGGGACTCACTCACACACTCTAACCCGCGCCCTACAGTGGGACTCACTCACTCACTCACTCATATTAACCCGCTTCCTACAATGGGACTCACTCACTCACTCTAACCTGCGCCCTACACTGGGACTCACTCACTCACTCAATCTAACCTGCTTCCTACAGTGGGACACACTCACTCACCCACTCGGAGTTGCTTCCTACAGTGGGGCTCACTCACTCACTCACTTTGAGCCGCGTACTACAGTGGAACTCATACACTCACTCACTCTAACCCACTTTTTACAGTAGGACTCACTCACTCACTCTAACCCGCGCCCTACACTGGGACTCACTCACTCACTCACTCTAACCCGCTTCCTACAGTGGAACACACTCAGTAACTCTAACCAGCTTCCTACAGTGGGGCTCACTCACTCACTCTAACCACGCCCTACACTGGGACTCACTCACTTACTCTAACCCGCTTCCTACAGTGGGACTCACTCACTCACTCACTCTAACACGCTTCCTACAGTGGGACTCACTCACTCACTCACTCTAACCCACTTTTTACAGTGGGACTCACTCACTCACTCTAACCTGCGCCCTACAGTGGGACTCACTCACTCACTTACTCTGAGTTGCTTCCTACAGTGGGACTCCCTGACTCACTCACTCTAACCCGCTTCCTACAGTTGGAGTCACTCACTTATTCTAACCCTCTTCTTACAGTGGGACTCCCTCACTCACTCTAACCCGCGCCCTACAGTGGGACTCACTCACTCACTCTAACCCGCTTCTTACAGTGGGAATCACTCACTTATTCTACCCTCTTCTTACAGTGGGACTCACTCACTCACTCTAACCACGCCCTACACTGGGAATCACTCACTTTCTCTAACCAGCTTCCAACAGTGGGACTCATTCAGTCACTCAACCTAACCCGCTTCCTACAGTGGGACTCACTCACTTATTCTAGCCCTCTTCTTACAGTGGGACTAACTCACTCACTCTAGCCCACGTTTTACAGTGGGACTCACTCACTCACTCTAATCCGCTTCCTACAGTGGGACTCCCTCACTCACTCACTCTAACCCGCTTCCTACAGTGGGACACACACAGTAACTCTAACCAGCTTCCTACAGTGGCGCTCACTTACTCACTCTAACCACGCCCTACACTGGGACTCACTCACTTACTCTAACCCGCTTCCTACAGTGGGACTCACTCAGTCACCCACTCTGAGTTGCTTCCTACAGTGGGACTCACTCACTCACTCACTTTGAGATGCTTCCTGCAGCAGGACTCATACACTCACTCACTCTAACCCGCACCCTACGGTGGGACTCACTCACTCACTCTAACCCGCGCCCTACAGTGGGACTCACTCACTCACTCACACTGAGTTGCTTCCTACAGTGGGACTCCCTCACTCACTCACTCTAACCCGCTTTCTACAGTTGGACTCACTCACTCACTCTAACCTGCGCCCTACAGTGGGACTCACTCACTCACTCACTCTAACGTGCTTCCTACAGTGGGACACACTCAGTAACTTTAACCAGCTTCCTACAGTGGGACTCACTCACTCTGAGTTTCTTCCTACAGTGGGGCTCCCTCACTCACTCACTCTAACCCGCTTCCCTACAGTTGGACTCACTCACTCACTCTAACCCTCTTCCTACAGTGGGACTAACTCACTCACTCACTCTAACCCACTTCCTAGAATGGTACTCACTCACTCGCCAACTCTGAGTTGTTTCCTATAGTGGGATTCACTCACTCACTCACTGTAACCCACTTCCTACAGTGGGACAAACTCAGTCACTCTAACCCTCTTCCTACAGTGGGACTCACTCACTCACTCACTCTAACCCGCGCCCTACACTGGGACTCTCTCACTCACTCCAACCCGCGCCCTACAGTGGGACTCACTCACTCACTCACTCTAACCCACTTTTTACAGTGTGACTCACTCACTCACTCACTCTAACCCGCTTCCTATAGTGGGACGCACTCACTTATTCTAACCCTCTTCCTACAGTGGGACTCACTCACTCACTCTAAACCGCGCTCTACAGTGGGACTCACTCACTCACTCGAACCCGCACCCTACACTGGGACTCACTCACTCACTCACTCTAACCCGCTTCCTACAGTGGGACTCAGTCAGTCACCCACTCTGAGTTGCTTCAAACAGTGGGACTCACTCACTCACTCACTCTAACCCGCTTCCTACAGTGGGACTCACTCACTCACTCACTCTAACCCACTTTTTACAGTGGGACTCACTCACTGAGTCTAGCCCGCACCGTACACTCGGATTCACTCACTCACTCACTCTAACCCGCTTCACACTGTGGGGCACAAGCAGTAACTCTAACCAGCTTCCTACAGTGGGGCTCACTCACTCACTCTATGCACGCCCTACACTGGGACTCCCTTATTCACTCTAATCTGCTTCCTAC
The DNA here is from genome assembly GCF_023634155.1 of Falco peregrinus. Classification (NCBI taxonomy): domain Eukaryota; kingdom Metazoa; phylum Chordata; class Aves; order Falconiformes; family Falconidae; genus Falco; species Falco peregrinus. The sequence continues at coordinate 5,680,222 of NC_073743.1, read as the reverse complement.
AGTGGGACTCACTCACTCACTCACTCATTCTAACCCACTTCCTACAGTGGGACTCACTCACTCACTCTAACCTGCGCCCTAGAGTGGGACTCACTCACTCACTGACTCTAACCCGCGCCCTACAGTCGGACTCACTCACTTACTCTAACCCTCTTCCTACAGTGGGACTCACTCACTCACCCAGTCTGAGTTGCTTCCTACCGTGAAACTCTCTGACTCACTCACTCTAACCCGCTTCCTACAGTTGGAGTCACTCACTTATTCTAACCCTCTTCTTACAGTGGGACTCCCTCACTCACTATAACCAGCTTCCTACAGTGGGACTCACTCACTCACTCTAATCCGCTTCCTACAGTGGGACTCCCTCACTCACTCACTCTAACCCGCTTCCTACAGTGGGACTCACTCACTTATTCTAGCACTCTTCTTTAAATGGGACTCACTCACTCACTCTAACCCGCACCCTGCAGTGGGACTCACTTACTCACTCTAACCCGCTTCCTACAGTGGGACTCACTCACTCTAACCCGCGCCCTGCAGTGGGACTCACTTACTCACTCTAACCCGCTTCCTACAGTGGGGCTCACTCACTCACTCACTCTAACCCGCTTCCTACAGTGAGACACACTCACTCACCCACTCGGAGTTGCTTCCTACAGTGGGACTCACTCACTCACACACTTTGAGCCGCTTCCTACAGTGGGACTCATACACTCAATTACTCTAGACCACTTTTTATAATGGGACTCACTCACTCACTCTAACCCGCGCCCTACACTGGGACTCACTCACTCACTCACTCTAACCCGCTTCCTACAGTGGGACACACTCGGTAACTCTGACCAGCTTCCTACAGTGGCGCTCACTCACTTACTCTAACCACGCCCTACACTGGGACTCACTCACTCACTCTAACACGCTTCCTACACTGGGACTCATACACTCACTCTAACCCACTTTTTACAGTGGGACTCACTCACTCACTCTAACCCGCGCCCTACAGTGGGACTCACTGACTCACTCTAACCCACTTCTTACAGTGGGTCTCACTCACTCACTCACTCTAACCCGCTTCCTACAGTGGGACACACTCACTCACCCACTTTGAGCTGCTTCCGACAGTGGGACTCATACACTCACTCACTCTTACCCACTTTTTACAATGGGACTCACTCACACACTCTAACCCGCGCCCTAGAGTTGGACTCACTCACTCACTCACTCACTCTAACCCGCTTCCTACAGTGGGACTCACTCACTCACTCTAACCCGCGCCCTACGCTGGGACTCATTCACTCACTCTAACCACGCCCTACACTGGGACTCGCTCACTCACTCTAACCCGGTTCCTACAATGGTCTCACTCACTCACTCACTCTAACCCGCTTCCCACAGTGGGACTCACTCACTCACTCACTCTAACCCACTTCCTAGAATGGTACTCACTCACTCGCCAACTCTCAGCTGTTTCCTACAGTGGGATTCACTCACTCACTCAATCTAACCCGCTTCCTACAGTGGGACACACTCACTCACTCTAACCCTCTTCCTATATGGGACTAACTCACTCACTCTAACCCGCTTCCTACAGTGGGACACACTCACTCACCCACTCTGAGTTGCTTCCTACAGTGGGACTCACTCACTCACTCGGAGCCGCTTACTGCAGCAGGACTCATACACTCACTCACTGTAACCCGCGCCCTAGTATTGGACTCACTCACTCACTCACTCACTCTAACCCGCTTCCTAGAGTGGGACTCACTCACTCACTCTAACCCGCGCCCTACGCTGGGACTCACTCACTCACTCTAATCTAACCTGCTTCGTACAGTGGGACACACTCAGTAACTTTAACCAGCTTCCTACAGTGGGACTCACTCACTCACTCTAACCACGCCCTACACTGGGACTCGCTCACTCACTCTAACCCGCTTCCTACAATGGTCTCACTCACTCACTCACTCTAACCCGCTTCCCACAGTGGGACTCTCTCACTCACTCACTCGAACCCGCGCCCTACACTGGGACTCACTCACTCACTCACTCTAACCCGCTTCCCACAGTGGGACTCACTCACTCACTCACTCTAACCCACTTCCTAGAATGGTACTCACTCACTCGCCAACTCTGAGTTGTTTCCTACAGTGGGATTCACTCACTCACTCAATCTAACCCCCTTCCTACAGTGGGACACACTCACTCACTCTAACCCTCTTCCTATATGGGACTAACTCACTCACTCTAATCCGCTTCCTACAGTGGGACACACTCACTCACCCACTCTGAGTTGCTTCCTACAGTGGGACTCACTCACTCACTCACTCTGAGCCGCTTACTGCAGCAGGACTCATACACTCACTCACTCTAACCTGCGCCCTACAGTGGGACTCCCTCACTCACTCACTCTAACCCACTTCCTACAGTGGGACACACTCACTTATTCTAACCCTCTTCCTACAGTGGGACTCACTCACTCACTCTAAACCACGCCCTACTGTGGGACTCACTCGCTCACTCTAACCCGCATCCTACATTGGGACTCACTCACTCACTCACTCTAACCCGCTTCCTACAGTGGGACACACTCACTCACCCACTCTGAGTCGCTTCCTACAGTGGGGCTCACTCACTCACTCACTTTGAGCCGCTTCCTACAGTGGGACTCATACACTCACTCTAACCCACTTTTTACAGTGGGACTCACTCACTCACTCTAACCCGCGCCCTACAGTGGGACTCACTGACTCACTCTAACCCACTTCTTACAGTGGGTCTCACTCACTCACTCACTCTAACCCGCTTCCTACAGTGGGACACACTCACTCACCCACTTTGAGCTGCTTCCGACAGTGGGACTCATACACTCACTCACTCTTACCCACTTTTTACAGTGGGACTCACTCACACACTCTAACCCGCGCCCTAGAGTTGGACTCACTCACTCACTCACTCACTCTAACCCGCTTCCTACAGTGGGACTCACTCACTCACTCTAACCCGCGCCCTACGCTGGGACTCATTCACTCAGTCTAACCACGCCCTACACTGGGAGTCGCTCACTCACTCTAACCCGGTTCCTACAATGGTCTCACTCACTCACTCACTCTAACCCGCTTCCCACAGTGGGACTCACTCACTCACTCACTCTAACCCACTTCCTAGAATGGTACTCACTCACTCGCCAACTCTCAGCTGTTTCCTACAGTGGGATTCACTCACTCACTCAATCTAACCCGCTTCCTACAGTGGGACACACTCACTCACTCTAACCACGCCCTACACTGGGACTCGCTCACTCACTCTAACCCGCTTCCTACAATGGTCTCACTCACTCACTCACTCTAACCCGCGCCCTACAGTGGGACTCACTCACTCACTCACTCTAACCCACTTTTTACAGTGTGACTCACTCACTCACTCACTCTAACCCACTTCCTACAGTGGGACGCACTCACTTATTCTAACCCTCTTCCTACAGTGGGACTCACTCACTCACTCTAAACCGCGCCCTACTGTGGGACTCACTCACTCACTCTAACCCGCATCCTACATTGGGACTCACTCACTCACTCTAACCCGCATCCTACATTGGGACTCACTCACTCACTCACTCTAACCCGCTTCCTACAGTGGGACACACTCACTCACCCACTCTGAGTCGCTTCCTACAGTGGGACTCATACACTCACTCACTCTAACCTTCTTTCTAGAGTGGGACTCACTCACACACTCTAACCCGCGCCCTACAGTGGGACTCACTCACTCACTCACTCATATTAACCCGCTTCCTACAATGGGACTCACTCACTCACTCTAACCTGCGCCCTACACTGGGACTCACTCACTCACTCAATCTAACCTGCTTCCTACAGTGGGACACACTCACTCACCCACTCGGAGTTGCTTCCTACAGTGGGGCTCACTCACTCACTCACTTTGAGCCGCGTACTACAGTGGAACTCATACACTCACTCACTCTAACCCACTTTTTACAGTAGGACTCACTCACTCACTCTAACCCGCGCCCTACACTGGGACTCACTCACTCACTCACTCTAACCCGCTTCCTACAGTGGAACACACTCAGTAACTCTAACCAGCTTCCTACAGTGGGGCTCACTCACTCACTCTAACCACGCCCTACACTGGGACTCACTCACTTACTCTAACCCGCTTCCTACAGTGGGACTCACTCACTCACTCACTCTAACACGCTTCCTACAGTGGGACTCACTCACTCACTCACTCTAACCCACTTTTTACAGTGGGACTCACTCACTCACTCTAACCTGCGCCCTACAGTGGGACTCACTCACTCACTTACTCTGAGTTGCTTCCTACAGTGGGACTCCCTGACTCACTCACTCTAACCCGCTTCCTACAGTTGGAGTCACTCACTTATTCTAACCCTCTTCTTACAGTGGGACTCCCTCACTCACTCTAACCCGCGCCCTACAGTGGGACTCACTCACTCACTCTAACCCGCTTCTTACAGTGGGAATCACTCACTTATTCTACCCTCTTCTTACAGTGGGACTCACTCACTCACTCTAACCACGCCCTACACTGGGAATCACTCACTTTCTCTAACCAGCTTCCAACAGTGGGACTCATTCAGTCACTCAACCTAACCCGCTTCCTACAGTGGGACTCACTCACTTATTCTAGCCCTCTTCTTACAGTGGGACTAACTCACTCACTCTAGCCCACGTTTTACAGTGGGACTCACTCACTCACTCTAATCCGCTTCCTACAGTGGGACTCCCTCACTCACTCACTCTAACCCGCTTCCTACAGTGGGACACACACAGTAACTCTAACCAGCTTCCTACAGTGGCGCTCACTTACTCACTCTAACCACGCCCTACACTGGGACTCACTCACTTACTCTAACCCGCTTCCTACAGTGGGACTCACTCAGTCACCCACTCTGAGTTGCTTCCTACAGTGGGACTCACTCACTCACTCACTTTGAGATGCTTCCTGCAGCAGGACTCATACACTCACTCACTCTAACCCGCACCCTACGGTGGGACTCACTCACTCACTCTAACCCGCGCCCTACAGTGGGACTCACTCACTCACTCACACTGAGTTGCTTCCTACAGTGGGACTCCCTCACTCACTCACTCTAACCCGCTTTCTACAGTTGGACTCACTCACTCACTCTAACCTGCGCCCTACAGTGGGACTCACTCACTCACTCACTCTAACGTGCTTCCTACAGTGGGACACACTCAGTAACTTTAACCAGCTTCCTACAGTGGGACTCACTCACTCTGAGTTTCTTCCTACAGTGGGGCTCCCTCACTCACTCACTCTAACCCGCTTCCCTACAGTTGGACTCACTCACTCACTCTAACCCTCTTCCTACAGTGGGACTAACTCACTCACTCACTCTAACCCACTTCCTAGAATGGTACTCACTCACTCGCCAACTCTGAGTTGTTTCCTATAGTGGGATTCACTCACTCACTCACTGTAACCCACTTCCTACAGTGGGACAAACTCAGTCACTCTAACCCTCTTCCTACAGTGGGACTCACTCACTCACTCACTCTAACCCGCGCCCTACACTGGGACTCTCTCACTCACTCCAACCCGCGCCCTACAGTGGGACTCACTCACTCACTCACTCTAACCCACTTTTTACAGTGTGACTCACTCACTCACTCACTCTAACCCGCTTCCTATAGTGGGACGCACTCACTTATTCTAACCCTCTTCCTACAGTGGGACTCACTCACTCACTCTAAACCGCGCTCTACAGTGGGACTCACTCACTCACTCGAACCCGCACCCTACACTGGGACTCACTCACTCACTCACTCTAACCAGCTTCCTACAGTGGGACTCACTCACTCACTCTAATCACGCCCTACACTGGGACTCACTCACTTACTCTAACCCGCTTCCTACAGTGGGACTCAGTCAGTCACCCACTCTGAGTTGCTTCAAACAGTGGGACTCACTCACTCACTCACTCTAACCCGCTTCCTACAGTGGGACTCACTCACTCACTCACTCTAACCCACTTTTTACAGTGGGACTCACTCACTGAGTCTAGCCCGCACCGTACACTCGGATTCACTCACTCACTCACTCTAACCCGCTTCACACTGTGGGGCACAAGCAGTAACTCTAACCAGCTTCCTACAGTGGGGCTCACTCACTCACTCTATGCACGCCCTACACTGGGACTCCCTTATTCACTCTAATCTGCTTCCTACAGTGGGACTCACTCACTCACTCACTCATTCTAACCCACTTCCTACAGTGGGACTCACTCACTCACTCTAACCTGCGCCCTACAGTGGGACTCACTCACTCACTGACTCTAACCCGCGCCCTACAGTCGGACTCACTCACTTACTCTAACCCTCTTCCTACAGTGGGACTCACTCACTCACCCAGTCTGAGTTGCTTCCTACCGTGAAACTCTCTGACTCACTCACTCTAACCCGCTTCCTACAGTTGGAGTCACTCACTTATTCTAACCCTCTTCTTACAGTGGGACTCCCTCACTCACTATAACCAGCTTCCTACAGTGGGACTCACTCACTCACTCTAATCCGCTTCCTACAGTGGGACTCCCTCACTCACTCACTCTAACCCGCTTCCTACAGTGGGACTCACTCACTTATTCTAGCACTCTTCTTTAAATGGGACTCACTCACTCACTCTAACCCGCAACCTGCAGTGGGACTCACTTACTCACTCTAACCCGCTTCCTACAGTGGGACTCACTCACTCTAACCCGCGCCCTGCAGTGGGACTCACTTACTCACTCTAACCCGCTTCCTACAGTGGGGCTCACTCACTCACTCACTCTAACCCGCTTCCTACAGTGAGACACACTCACTCACCCACTCGGAGTTGCTTCCTACAGTGGGACTCACTCACTCACACACTTTGAGCCGCTTCCTACAGTGGGACTCATACACTCAATTACTCTAGACCACTTTTTATAATGGGACTCACTCACTCACTCTAACCCGCGCCCTACACTGGGACTCACTCACTCACTCACTCTAACCCGCTTCCTACAGTGGGACACACTCGGTAACTCTGACCAGCTTCCTACAGTGGCGCTCACTCACTTACTCTAACCACGCCCTACACTGGGACTCACTCACTCACTCTAACACGCTTCCTACACTGGGACTCATACACTCACTCTAACCCACTTTTTACAGTGGGACTCACTCACTCACTCTAACCCGCGCCCTACAGTGGGACTCACTGACTCACTCTAACCCACTTCTTACAGTGGGTCTCACTCACTCACTCACTCTAACCCGCTTCCTACAGTGGGACACACTCACTCACCCACTTTGAGCTGCTTCCGACAGTGGGACTCATACACTCACTCACTCTTACCCACTTTTTACAGTGGGACTCACTCACACACTCTAACCCGCGCCCTAGAGTTGGACTCACTCACTCACTCACTCACTCTAACCCGCTTCCTACAGTGGGACTCACTCACTCACTCTAACCCGCGCCCTACGCTGGGACTCATTCACTCACTCTAACCACGCCCTACACTGGGACTCGCTCACTCACTCTAACCCGGTTCCTACAATGGTCTCACTCACTCACTCACTCTAACCCGCTTCCCACAGTGGGACTCACTCACTCACTCACTCTAACCCACTTCCTAGAATGGTACTCACTCACTCGCCAACTCTCAGCTGTTTCCTACAGTGGGATTCACTCACTCACTCAATCTAACCCGCTTCCTACAGTGGGACACACTCACTCACTCTAACCCTCTTCCTATATGGGACTAACTCACTCACTCTAACCCGCTTCCTACAGTGGGACACACTCACTCACCCACTCTGAGTTGCTTCCTACAGTGGGACTCACTCACTCACTCGGAGCCGCTTACTGCAGCAGGACTCATACACTCACTCACTCTAACCCGCGCCCTAGAGTTGGACTCACTCACTCACTCACTCACTCTAACCCGCTTCCTAGAGTGGGACTCACTCACTCACTCTAACCCGCGCCCTACGCTGGGACTCACTCACTCACTCTAATCTAACCTGCTTCGTACAGTGGGACACACTCAGTAACTTTAACCAGCTTCCTACAGTGGGACTCACTCACTCACTCTAACCACGCCCTACACTGGGACTCGCTCACTCACTCTAACCCGCTTCCTACAATGGTCTCACTCACTCACTCACTCTAACCCGCTTCCCACAGTGGGACTCTCTCACTCACTCACTCGAACCCGCGCCCTACACTGGGACTCACTCACTCACTCACTCTAACCCGCTTCCTACAGTGGGACTCACTCACTCACTCACTCTAACCCACTTCCTAGAATGGTACTCACTCACTCGCCAACTTTGAGTTGTTTCCTACAGTGGGATTCACTCACTCACTCAATCTAACCCGCTTCCTACAGTGGGACACACTCACTCACTCTAACCCTCTTCCTATATGGGACTAACTCACTCACTCTAATCCGCTTCCTACAGTGGGACACACTCACTCACCCACTCTGAGTTGCTTCCTACAGTGGGACTCACTCACTCACTCACTCTGAGCCGCTTACTGCAGCAGGACTCATACACTCACTCACTCTAACCTGCGCCCTACAGTGGGACTCCCTCACTCACTCACTCTAACCCACTTCCTACAGTGGGACACACTCACTTATTCTAACCCTCTTCCTACAGTGGGACTCACTCACTCACTCTAAACCGCGCCCTACTGTGGGACTCACTCACTCACTCTAACCCGCATCCTACAGTGGGACTCACTCACTCACTCTAACCCGCATCCTACATTGGGACTCACTCACTCACTCACTCTAACCCGCTTGCTACAGTGGGACACACTCACTCACCCACTCTGAGTCGCTTCCTACAGTGGGACTCATACACTCACTCACTCTAACCCACTTTCTAGAGTGGGACTCACTCACACACTCTAACCCGCGCCCTACAGTGGGACTCACTCACTCACTCACTCATATTAACCCGCTTCCTACAATGGGACTCACTCACTCACTCTAACCTGCGCCCTACACTGGGACTCACTCACTCACTCAATCTAACCTGCTTCCTACAGTGGGACACACTCACTCACCCACTCAGAGTTGCTTCCTACAGTGGGGCTCACTCACTCACTCACTTTGAGCTGCGTCCTACAGTGGGACTCATACACTCACTCTAACCCACTTTTTACAGTAGGACTCACTCACTCACTCTAACCCGCGCCCTACACTGGGACTCACTCACTCACTCACTCTAACCCGCTTCCTACAGTGGAACACACTCAGTAACTCTAACCAGCTTCCTACAGTGGGGCTCACTCACTCACTCTAACCACGCCCTACACTGGGACTCACTCACTTACTCTAACCCGCTTCCTACAGTGGGACTCACTCACTCACTCACTCTAACACGCTTCCTACAGTGGGACTCACTCACTCACTCACTCTAACCCACTTTTTACAGTGGGACTCACTCACTCACTCTAACCTGCGCCCTACAGTGGGACTCACTCACTCACTTACTCTGAGTTGCTTCCTACAGTGGGACTCCCTGACTCACTCACTCTAACCCGCTTCCTACTGTTGGAGTCACTCACTTATTCTAACCCTCTTCTTACAGTGGGACTCCCTCACTCACTCTAACCCGCGCCCTACAGTGGGACTCACTCACTCACTCTAACCCGCTTCCTACAGTGGGACTCACTCACTCACTCACTCTGAGCCGCTTACTGCAGCAGGACTCATACACTCACTCACTCTAACCTGCGCCCTACAGTGGGACTCCCTCACTCACTCACTCTAACCCACTTCCTACAGTGGGACACACTCACTTATTCTAACCCTCTTCCTACAGTGGGACTCACTCACTCACTCTAAACCACGCCCTACTGTGGGACTCACTCGCTCACTCTAACCCGCATCCTACATTGGGACTCACTCACTCACTCACTCTAACCCGCTTCCTACAGTGGGACACACTCACTCACCCACTCTGAGTCGCTTCCTACAGTGGGACTCACTCACTCACTCACTCTAACCCACTTTTTACAGTGGGACTCACTCACTCACTCTAACCCGCGCCCTACAGTGGGACTCACTGACTCACTCTAACCCACTTCTTACAGTGGGTCTCACTCACTCACTCACTCTAACCCGCTTCCTACAGTGGGACACACTCACTCACCCACTTTGAGCTGCTTCCGACAGTGGGACTCATACACTCACTCACTCTTACCCACTTTTTACAGTGGGACTCACTCACACACTCTAACCCGCGCCCTAGAGTTGGACTCACTCACTCACTCACTCACTTTAACCCGCTTCCTACAGTGGGACTCACTCACTCACTCTAACCCGCGCCCTACGCTGGGACTCATTCACTCACTCTAACCACGCCCTACACTGGGACTCGCTCACTCACTCTAACCCGGTTCCTACAATGGTCTCACTCACTCACTCACTCTAACCCGCTTCCCACAGTGGGACTCACTCACTCACTCACTCTAACCCACTTCCTAGAATGGTACTCACTCACTCGCCAACTCTCAGCTGTTTCCTACAGTGGGATTCACTCACTCACTCAATCTAACCCGCTTCCTACAGTGGGACACACTCACTCACTCTAACCACGCCCTACACTGGGACTCGCTCACTCACTCTAACCCGCTTCCTACAATGGTCTCACTCACTCACTCACTCTAACCCGCGCCCTACAGTGGGACTCACTCACTCACTCACTCTAACCCACTTTTTACAGTGTGACTCCCTCACTCACTCACTCTAACCCACTTCCTACAGTGGGACACACTCACTTATTCTAACCCTCTTCCTACAGTGGGACTCACTCACTCACTCTAAACCGCGCCCTACTGTGGGACTCACTCACTCACTCTAACCCGCATCCTACATTGGGACTCACTCACTCACTCTAACCCGCATCCTACATTGGGACTCACTCACTCACTCACTCTAACCCGCTTCCTACAGTGGGACACACTCACTCACCCACTCTGAGTCGCTTCCTACAGTGGGACTCATACACTCACTCACTCTAACCCACTTTCTAGAGTGGGACTCACTCACACACTCTAACCCGCGCCCTACAGTGGGACTCACTCACTCACTCACTCATATTAACCCGCTTCCTACAATGGGACTGACTCACTCACTCTAACCTGCGCCCTACACTGGGACTCACTCACTCACTCAATCTAACCTGCTTCCTACAGTGGGACACACTCACTCACCCACTCGGAGTTGCTTCCTACAGTGGGGCTCACTCACTCACTCACTTTGAGCCGCGTCCTACAGTGGAACTCATACACTCACTCACTCTAACCCACTTTTTACAGTAGGACTCACTCACTCACTCTAACCCGCGCCCTACACTGGGACTCACTCACTCACTCTAACCCGCTTCCTACAGTGGGACTCACTCACTCACTCACTCTAACACGCTTCCTACAGTGGGACTCACTCACTCACTCACTCTAACCCACTTTTTACAGTGGGACTCACTCACTCACTCTAACCTGCGCCCTACAGTGGGACTCACTCACTCACTTACTCTGAGTTGCTTCCTACAGTGGGACTCCCTGACTCACTCACTCTAACCCGCTTCCTACAGTTGGAGTCACTCACTTATTCTAACCCTCTTCTTACAGTGGGACTCCCTCACTCACTCTAACCCGCGCCCTACAGTGGGACTCACTCACTCACTCTAACCCGCTTCTTACAGTGGGAATCACTCACTTATTCTACCCTCTTCTTACAGTGGGACTCACTCACTCACTCTAGCCCACGTTTTACAGTGGGACTCACTCACTCACTCTAATCCGCTTCCTACAGTGGGACTCCCTCACTCACTCACTCTAACCCGCTTCCTACAGTGGGACACACACAGTAACTCTAACCAGCTTCCTACAGTGGCGCTCACTTACTCACTCTAACCACGCCCTACACTGGGAATCACTCACTTTCTCTAACCAGCTTCCAACAGTGGGACTCATTCAGTCACTCAACCTAACCCGCTTCCTACAGTGGGACTCACTCACTTATTCTAGCCCTCTTCTTACAGTGGGACTAACTCACTCACTCTAGCCCACGTTTTACAGTGGGACTCACTCACTCACTCTAATCCGCTTCCTACAGTGGGACTCCCTCACTCACTCACTCTAACCCGCTTCCTACAGTGGGACACACACAGTAACTCTAACCAGCTTCCTACAGTGGCGCTCACTTACTCACTCTAACCACGCCCTACACTGGGACTCACTCACTTACTCTAACCCGCTTCCTACAGTGGGACTCACTCAGTCACCCACTCTGAGTTGCTTCCTACAGTGGGACTCACTCACTCACTCACTTTGAGATGCTTCCTGCAGCAGGACTCATACACTCACTCACTCTAACCCGCGCCCTACGGTGGGACTCACTCACTCACTCTAACCCGCGCCCTACAGTGGGACTCACTCACTCACTCACACTGAGTTGCTTCCTACAGTGGGACTCCCTCACTCACTCACTCTAACCCGCTTTCTACAGTTGGACTCACTCACTCACTCTAACCTGCGCCCTACAGTGGGACTCACTCACTCACTCACTCTAACGTGCTTCCTACAGTGGGACACACTCAGTAACTTTAACCAGCTTCCTACAGTGGGACTCGCTCACTCTGAGTTTCTTCCTACAGTGGGGCTCCCTCACTCACTCACTCTAACCCGCTTCCCTACAGTTGGACTCACTCACTCACTCTAACCCTCTTCCTACAGTGGGACTCACTCACTCACTCTAAACCGCGCTCTACAGTGGGACTCACTCACTCACTCTAACCCGCGCCCTACACTGGGACTCACTCACTCACTCACTCTAACCAGCTTCCTACAGTGGGACTCACTCACTCACTCTAATCACGCCCTACACTGGGACTCACTCACTTACTCTAACCCGCTTCCTACAGTGGGACTCACTCAGTCACCCACTCTGAGTTGCTTCAAACAGTGGGACTCACTCACTCACTCACTCTAACCCGCTTCCTACAGTGGGACTCACTCACTCACTCACTCTAACCCACTTTTTACAGTGGGACTCACTCACTGAGTCTAGCCCGCACCGTACACTCGGATTCACTCACTCACTCACTCTAACCCGCTTCACACTGTGGGGCACAAGCAGTAACTCTAACCAGCTTCCTACAGTGGGGCTCACTCACTCACTCTATGCACGCCCTACACTGGGACTCCCTTATTCACTCTAATCTGCTTCCTACAGTGGGACTCACTCACTCACTCACTCATTCTAACCCACTTCCTACAGTGGGACTCACTCACTCACTCTAACCTGCGCCCTACAGTGGGACTCACTCACTCACTGACTCTAACCCGCGCCCTACAGTCGGACTCACTCACTAACTCCAACCCTCTTCCTACAGTGGGACTCACTCACTCACCCAGTCTGAGTTGCTTCCTACCGTGAAACTCTCTGACTCACTCACTCTAACCCGCTTCCTACAGTTGGAGTCAAACACTTATTCTAACCCTCTTCTTACAGTGGGACTCCCTCACTCACTATAACCAGCTTCCTACAGTGGGACTCACTCACTCACTCTAATCCGCTTCCTACAGTGGGACTCCCTCACTCACTCACTCTAACCCGCTTCCTACAGTGGGACTCACTCACTTATTCTAGCACTCTTCTTTAAATGGGACTCACTCACTCACTCTAACCCGCAACCTGCAGTGGGACTCACTTACTCACTCTAACCCGCTTCCTACAGTGGGACTCACTCACTCTAACCCGCGCCCTGCAGTGGGACTCACTTACTCACTCTAACCCGCTTCCTACAGTGGGGCTCACTCACTCACTCACTCACTCTAACCCGCTTCCTACAGTGAGACACACTCACTCACACACTCGGAGTTGCTTCCTACAGTGGGACTCACTCACTCACACACTTTGAGCCGCTTCCTACAGTGGGACTCATACACTCAATTACTCTAGACCACTTTTTATAATGGGACTCACTCACTCACTCTAACCCGCGCCCTACACTGGGACTCACTCACTCACTCACTCTAACCCGCTTCCTACAGTGGGACACACTCGGTAACTCTGACCAGCTTCCTACAGTGGCGCTCACTCACTTACTCTAACCACGCCCTACACTGGGACTCACTCACTCACTCTAACACGCTTCCTACAGTGGGACTCACTCACTTATTCTAGCCCTCTTCTTTCAGTGGGAGTCACTCACTCACTCTAACCCGCGCCCTACAGTGGGACTCACTCACTCACTCACTCTAACCCACTTTTTACAGTCTGACTCACTCACTCACTCACTCTAAACCGCTTCCTACAGTGGGACTCACTCACTTATTCTAACCCTCTTCCTACAGTGGGACTCACTCACTCACTCTAAACCGCGCCCTACTGTGGGACTCACTCACTCACTCTAACCAGCATCCTACATTGGGACTCACTCACTCACTCACTCTAACCCGCTTCCTACAGTGGGACACACTTACTCACCCACTCGGAATTGCTTCCTACAGTGGGGCTCACTCACTCACTCACTTTGAGCCGCTTCCTACAGTGGGACTCATACACTCACTCATTCTAGCCCACGTTTTACAGTGGGACTCACTCACTCACTCTAACCCGTGCCCTATACTGGGACTCCCTCACTCACTCACTCTAACCCGCTTCCTACAGTGGGACACACACAGTAACTCTAACCAGCTTCCTACAGTGGCGCTCACTCACTCACTCTAACCACGCCCTACACTGGGACTCACTCACTTACTCTAACCCGCTTCCTACATTGGGACTCACTCAGTCACCCACTCTGAGTTGCTTCCTACAGTGGGACTCACTCACTCACTCACTTTGAGATGCTTCCTGCAGCAGGACTCATACACTCACTCACTCTAACCCGCGCCCTACGGTGGGACTCACTCACTCACTCTAACCCGCGCCCTACAGTGGGACTCACTCACTCACTCACACTGAGTTGCTTCCTACAGTGGGACTCCCGCACTCACTCACTCTAACCCGCTTCCTACAGTTGGACTCACTCACTCACTCTAACCTGCGCCCTACAGTGGGACTCACTCACTCACTCACTGTAACGTGCTTCCTACAGTGGGACACACTCAGTAACTTTAACCAGCTTCCTACAGTGGGACTCACTCACTCTGAGTTTCTTCCTACAGTGGGGCTCCCTCACTCACTCACTCTAACCCGCTTCCCTACAGTTGGACTCACTCACTCACTCTAACCCTCTTCCTACAGTGGGACTAACTCACTCACTCACTCTAACCCACTTCCTAGAATGGTACTCACTCACTCGCCAACTCTGAGTTGTTTCCTATAGTGGGATTCACTCACTCACTCACTGTAACCAACTTCCTACAGTGGGACAAACTCAGTCACTCTAACCCTCTTCCTACAGTGGGACTCACTCACTCACTCACTCTAACCCGCGCCCTACACTGGGACTCACTCACTCACTCAATCTACCCCGCTTCATACAGTGGGACACACTCAGTAACTCTAACCAGCTTCCTACAGTGGGGCTCACTCACTCACTCTATGCACGCCCTACACTGGGACTCCCTCACTCACTCTAATCTGCTTCCTACAGTGGGACTCACTCACTCACTCACTCATTCTAACCCACTTCCTACAGTGGGACTCACTCACTCACTCTAACCCGCGCCCTACAGTGGGACTCACTCACTCACTCACTCTAACCCACTTTTTACAGTGTGATTCACTCACTCACTCACTCTAACCCTCTTCCTACAGTGGGACTCACTCATTCACTCTAAACCGCGCCCTACAGTGGGACTCACTCACTCACTCTAACCCGCATCCTACAGTGGGACTCACTCACTCACTCACTCTAACCCGCTTCCTACAGTGGGACACACTCACTCACCCACTCTGAGTTGCTTCCTACAGTGGGGCCCACTCACTCACTCACTTTGAGCCACGTCCTGCAGTGGAACTCATACACTCACTCACTCTAACCCACTTTTTACAGTAGGACTCACTCACTCACTCTAACCCGTGCCCTACACTGGGACTCACTCACTTACTCTAACCCGCTTCCTACAGTGGGACTCACTCAGTAACTCTATCCAGCTTCCTACAGCGGGGCTCACTCACTCACTCTAACCACGCCCTACACTGGGACTCACTCACTTACTCTAACCCGCTTCCTACAGTGGGACTCACTCAGTCACCCACTCTAACCCGCTTCCTACAGTGGGACTCACTCACTCACTCACTCTAACCCGCTTCATACAGTGGGGCATACTCAGTAACTCTAACCAGCTTCCTACAGTGGGGCTCACTCACTCACTCTATGCACGCCCTACACTGGGACTCATTCACTTACTCTAATCTGCTTCCTACAGTGGGACTCACTCACTCACTCACTCATTCTAACCCGCTTCCTACAGTGGGACTCACTCACTCACTCTAACCCGCGCCCTACGCTGGGACTCACTCACTCACTCTAACCCGCTTCCTACAATGGTCTCACTCACTCACTCTAACCCGCTTCCCACAGTGGGACTCACTCACTCACTCACTCTAACCCACTTCCTATAATGGTACTCACTCACTCGCCAACTCTGAGTTGTTTCCTACAGTGGGATTCACTCACTCACTCACTCACTCTAACCTGCGCCCTACAGTGGGACTCACTCACTCTCTCTAACCCGCGCCCTACACTGGGACTCAATCACTCACTCACTCTAACCCACTTTTTACGGTGTGACTCCCTCACTCACTCACTCTAACCCGCTTCCTACAGTGGGACGCACTAACTTATTCTAACCCTCTTCCTACAGTGGGACTCACTCACTCACTCACTCTAACCCGCGCCCTACACTGGGACTCTCTCACTCACTCAATCTACCCCGCTTCATACAGTGGGACACACTCAGTAACTCTAACCAGCTTCCTACAGTGGCGCTCACTCACTTACTCTAACCACGCCCTACACTGGGACTCACTCACTCACTCTAACACGCTTCCTACAGTGGGACTCACACACTTATTCTAGCCCTCTTCTTACAGTGGGAGTCACTCACTCACTCTAACCCGCGCCCTACAGTGGGACTCACTCACTCACTCACTCTAACCCACTTTTTACAGTGTGACTCACTCACTCACTCACTCTAAACCGCTTCCTACAGTGGGACTCACTCACTCACTCTAAACCGCGCCCTACTGTGGGACTCACTCACTCACTCTAACCCGCATCCTACATTGGGACTCACTCACTCACTCACTCTAACCCGCTTCCTACATTGGGACACACTCACTCACCCACTCGGAGTTGCTTCCTACAGTGGGGCTCACTCACTCACTCACTTTGAGCCGCTTCCTACAGTGGGACTCAAACACTCACTCACTCTATCCCACGTTTTACAGTGGGACTCACTCACTCACTCTAACCCGTGCCCTACACTGGGACTCCCTCACTCACTCACTCTAACCCGCTTCCTACAGTGGGACACACACAGTAACTCTAACCAGCTTCCTACAGTGGGGCTCACTCACTCACTCTAACCACGCCCTACACTGGGACTCACTCACTTACTCTAACCCGCTTCCTACAGTGGGACTCACTCAGTCACCCACTCTGAGTTGCTTCCTACAGTGGGACTCACTCACTCACTCACTCTAACCCGCTTCCTACAGTGGGACTCACTCACTCACTCACTCTAACCCACTTTTTACAGTGGGACTCACTCACCCAGTCTAACCCGCACCGTACACTCGGATTCACTCACTCACTCACTCTAACCCGCTTCATACAGTGGGGCACACTCAGTAACTCTAACCAGCTTCCTACAGTGGGGCTCACTCACTCACTCTATGCACGCCCTACACTGGGACTCCCTCACTCACTCTAATCTGCTTCCTACAGTGGGACTCACTCACTGACTCACTCATTCTAACCCACTTCCTTCAGTGGGACTCACTCACTCACTCACCCACTCTGAGTTGCTTCCTACAGTGGGACTCACTCACTCACTCACTTTGAGCTGCTTCCTGCAGCAGGACTCACACACTCACTCACTCTAACCCGAGCCCTACAGTGGGACTAACTCACTCACTCTAACCTGCGCCCTACAGTGGGACTCACTCACTCACTTACTCTGAGTTGCTTCCTACAGTGGGACTCCCTGACTCACTCACTCTAACCCGCTTCCTACAGTTGGAGTCACTCACTTATTCTAACCCTCTTCTTACAGTGGGACTCCCTCACTCACTCTAACCCGCGCCCTACAGTGGGACTCACTTACTCACTCTAATCCGCTTCTTACAGTGGGAATCACTCACTTATTCTACCCTCTTCCTACAGTTGCGCTCACTCACTTACTCTAACCACGCCCTACATTGGGACTCACTCACTCTAACCAGCTTCCTACAGTGGGACTCACTCAGTCACTCACTCTAACCCGCGCCCTAGAGTGGGACTCACTTGCTCACTCTAACCCGCTTCCTACAGTGGGACTCACTCACTCACTCTAACCCGCGCCCTACGCTGGGACTCACTCACTCACTCAATCTAACCTGCTTCGTACAGTGGGACACACTCAGTAACTTTAACCCACTTCCTATAATGGTACTCACTCACTCGCCAACTCTGAGTTGTTTCCTACAGTGGGATTCACTCACTCACTCACTCTAACCTGCTTCCTACAGTGGGACACACTCACTCACTCTAACCCTCTTCCTACAGGGGGACTAACTCACTCACTCTAACCCGCTTCCTACAGTGGGACACACTCACTCACCCACTCTGTGTTGCTTCCTACAGTGGGACTCACTCACTCACTCACTCTGAGCCGCTTACTGCAGCAGGACTCATACACTCTTTCACTCTAACCTGCGCCCTACAGTGGGACTCACTCACTCGCTCTAACCCGCGCCCTACAGTGGGACTCAATCACTCACTCACTCTAACCCACTTTTTACGGTGTGACTCCCTCACTCACTCACTCTAACCCGCTTCCTACAGTGGGACGCACTAACTTATTCTAACCCTCTTCCTACAGTGGGACTCACTCACTCACTCTAACCCGCGCCCTACATTGGGACGCACTCACTCACTCACTCTAACCCGCTTCCTACAGTGGGACACACTCACTCACCCACTCTGAGTTGCTTCCTACAGTGGGGCCCACTCACTCACTCACTTTGAGCCGCTTCCTACAGTGGGACTCATACACTCACTCACTTTAACCCACTTTTTACAGTGGAACTCACTCACACACTCTAACCCGCACCCTACAGTGGGACTCACTCACTCACTCACTCTAACCCGCTTCCTACAATGGGACTCACTCACTCACTCTAACCTGCGCCCTACACTGGGACTCACTCACTCACTCACTCACTCTAACCCGCTTCCTACAGTGGAACACACTCAGTAACTCTAACCAGCTTCCTACAGTGGGGCTCACTCACTCACTCTAACCACGCCCTACACTGGGACTCACTCACTCACTCTAACCCGCTTCCTACAGTGGGACTCACTCAGTCACCCACTCTGAGTTGCTTCAAACAGTGGGACTCACTCACTTACTCACTCTAACCCGCTTCCTACAGTGGGACTCACTCACTAACTCACTCTAACCCGCTTCCTACAATGGGACTCACTCACTCACTCTAACCTGCGCCCTACACTGGGACTCACTCACTCACTCACTCTAATCTAACCTGCTTCCTACAGTGGGACACACTCAGTAACTCAAACCAGCTTCCTACAGTGGGGCTCACTCACTCACTCTAACCACGCCCTACACTGGGACTCACTCACTTACTCTAACCTGCTTCCCACAGTGCAACTCACTCACTCACTCACTCTAACCCACTTCCTAGAGTGGTACTCACTCGCCAACTCTGAGTTGTTTCCTACAGTGGGTTTCACTCACTCACTCACTTTAACCGCTTCCTATAGTGAGACACACTCAGTCACTCTAACCCTCTTCCTACAGTGGGACTCACTCACTCACTCACTCTAACCCGCGCCCTACACTGGGACTCACTCACTTACTCTGACCCGCTTCGTACAGTGGGACTCACTCACTCACCCACTCTGAGTTGCTTCCTACAGTGGTACTCACTCACTCACTCATTCTAACACACTTTTTACAGTGGGACTCACTCACTCACTCACTCTGAGTTGCTTCCTGCAGTGGGACTCCCTCACTCACTCACTCTAACCTGCTTCCTGCAGTGGGATTCACTCACTTATTCTAACCCTCTTCTTACAGTTGGACTCACTCACTCACTCTAAACCGCGCTCTACAGTGGGACTCACTCACTCACTCTAACCCGCGCCCTACACTGGGACTCACTCACTCACTCACTCTAACCCGCTTCCTACAGTGGAACACACTCAGTAACTCTAACCAGCTTCCTACAGTGGGACTCACTCACTCACTCTAATCACGCCCTACACTGGGACTCACTCACTCACTCTAACCCGCTTCCTACAGTGGGACTCACTCACTCACTCACTCTAACCCACTTTTTACAGTGGGACTCACTCACCCAGTCTAACCCGCACCGTACACTCGGATTCACTCACTCACTCACTCTAACCCGCTTCACACTGTGGGGCACAAGCAGTAACTCTAACCAGCTTCCTACAGTGGGGCTCACTCACTCACTCTATGCACGCCCTACACTGGGACTCCCTTATTCACTCTAATCTGCTTCCTACAGTGGGACTCACTCACTCACTCACTCATTCTAACCCACTTCCTACAGTGGGACTCACTCACTCACTCTATCCTGCGCCCTACAGTGGGACTCACTCACTCACTGACTCTAACCCGCGCCCTACAGTCGGACTCACTCACTTACTCTAACCCTCTTCCTACAGTGGGACTCACTCACTCACCCAGTCTGAGTTGCTTCCTACCGTGAAACTCTCTGACTCACTCACTCTAACCCGCTTCCTACAGTTGGAGTCACTCACTTATTCTAACCCTCTTCTTACAGTGGGACTCCCTCACTCACTATAACCAGCTTCCTACAGTGGGACTCACTCACTCACTCTAATCCGCTTCCGACAGTGGGACTCCCTCACTCACTCACTCTAACCCGCTTCCTACAGTGGGACTCACTCACTTATTCTAGCACTCTTCTTTAAATGGGACTCACTCACTCACTCTAACCCGCAACCTGCAGTGGGACTCACTTACTCACTCTAACCCGCTTCCTACAGTGGGACTCACTCACTCACTCTAACCCGCACCCTGCAGTGGGACTCACTTACTCACTCTAACCCGCTTCCTACAGTGGGGCTCACTCACTCACTCACTCTAACCCGCTTCCTACAGTGAGACACACTCACTCACCCACTCGGAGTTTCTTCCTACAGTGGGACTCACTCACTCACACACTTTGAGCCGCTTCCTACAGTGGGACTCATACACTCAATTACTCTAGTCCACTTTTTATAATGGGACTCACTCACTCACTCTAACACGCTCCCTACACTGGGACTCACTCACTCACTCACTCTAACCCGCTTCCTACAGTGGGACACACTCGGTAACTCTGACCAGCTTCCTACAGTGGCGCTCACTCACTTACTCTAACCACGCCCTACACTGGGACTCACTCACTCACTCTAACACGCTTCCTACAGTGGGACTCACTCACATATTCTAGCCGTCTTCTTACAGTGGGAGTCACTCACTCACTCTAACCCGCGCCCTACAGTGGGACTCACTCACTCACTCACTCTAACCCACTTTTTACAGTGTGACTCACTCACTCACTCACTCTAAACCGCTTCCTACAGTGGGACTCACTCACTTATTCTAACCCTCTTCCTACAGTGGGACTCACTCACTCACTCTAAACCGCGCCCTACTGTGGGACTCACTCACTCACTCTAACCAGCATCCTACATTGGGACTCACTCACTCACTCACTCTAACCCGCTTCCTACAGTGGGACACACTCACTCACCCACTCGGAATTGCTTCCTACAGTGGGGCTCACTCACTCACTCACTTTGAGCCGCTTCCTACAGTGGGACTCATACACTCACTCATTCTAGCCCAAGTTTTACAGTGGGGCTCACTCACTCACTCTCTTTGAGCCGCTTCCTACAGTGGGACTCATACACTCACTCATTCTATCCCACGTTTTACAGTGGGACTCACTCTAACCCGTGCCCTATACTGGGACTCCCTCACTCACTCACTCTAACCCGCTTCCTACAGTGGGACACACACAGTAACTCTAACCAGCTTCCTACAGTGGGGCTCACTCACTCACTCTAACCACGCCCTACACTGGGACTCACTCACTTACTCTAACCCGCTTCCTACATTGGGACTCACTCAGTCACCCACTCTGAGTTGCTTCCTACAGTGGGACTCACTCACTCACTCACTTTGAGATGCTTCCTGCAGCAGGACTCATACACTCACTCACTCTAACCCGCGCCCTACGGTGGGACTCACTCACTCACTCTAACCCGCGCCCTACAGTGGGACTCACTCACTCACTCACACTGAGTTGCTTCCTACAGTGGGACTCCCGCACTCACTCACTCTAACCCGCTTCCTACAGTGGGACTCACTCACTCACTCACTGTAACGTGCTTCCTACAGTGGGACACACTCAGTAACTTTAACCAGCTTCCTACAGTGGGACTCACTCACTCTGAGTTTCTTCCTACAGTGGGGCTCCCTCACTCACTCACTCTAACCCGCTTCCCTACAGTTGGACTCACTCACTCACTCTAACCCTCTTCCTACAGTGGGACTAACTCACTCACTCACTCTAACCCACTTCCTAGAATGGTACTCACTCACTCGCCAACTCTGAGTTGTTTCCTATAGTGGGATTCACTCACTCACTCACTCTAACCCGCGCCCTACACTGGGACTCACTCACTCACTCAATCTACCCCGCTTCATACAGTGGGACACACTCAGTAACTCTAACCAGCTTCCTACAGTGGGGCTCACTCACTCACTCTATGCACGCCCTACACTGGGACTCCCTCACTCACTCTAACCAGCTTCCTACAGTGGGACTCACTCACTCACTCACTCATTCTAACCCACTTCCTACAGTGGGACTCACTCACTCACTCTAACCCGCGCCCTACAGTGGGACTCACTCACTCACTCACTCTAACCCACTTTTTACAGTGTGACTCACTCACTCACTCACTCTAACCCTCTTCCTACAGTGGGACTCACTCACTCACTCTAAACCGCGCCCTACAGTGGGACTCACTCACTCACTCTAACCCGCATCCTACAGTGGGACTCACTCACTCACTCACTCTAACCCGCTTCCTACAGTGGGACACACTCACTCACCCACTCTGAGTTGCTTCCTACAGTGGGGCCCACTCACTCACTCACTTTGAGCCGCGTCCTGCAGTGGAACTCATACACTCACTCACTCTAACCCACTTTTTACAGTAGGACTCACTCACTCACTCTAACCCGTGCCCTACACTGGGACTCACTCACTTACTCTAACCCGCTTCCTACAGTGGGACTCACTCAGTAACTCTAACCAGCTTCCTACAGCGGGGCTCACTCACTCACTCACTCTAACCACGCCCTACACTGGGACTCACTCACTTACTCTAACCCGCTTCCTACAGTGGGACTCACTCAGTCACCCACTCTAACCCGCTTCCTACAGTGGGACTCACTCACTCACTCACTCCAACCCGCTTCATACAGTGGGGCATACTCAGTAACTCTAACCAGCTTCCTACAGTGGGGCTCACTCACTCACTCTATGCACGCCCTACACTGGGACTCATTCACTTACTCTAATCTGCTTCCTACAGTGGGACTCACTCACTCACTCACTCATTCTAACCCACTTCCTACAGTGGGACTCACTCACTCACTCTAACCTGCGCCCTACAGTGGGACTCAGTCACTCACTCACTCTAACCCGCGCCCTACAGTGGGACTCACTCACTCACTCACTTTGAGCTGCTTCCTGCAGCAGGACTCACACACTCACTCACTCTAACCCGAGCCCTACAGTGGGACTAACTCACTCACTCTAACCCGCGCCCTACAGTGGGACTCACTCACTCACTTACTCTGAGTTGCTTCCTACAGTGGGACTCCCTGACTCACTCACTCTAACCCGCTTCCTACAGTTGGAGTCACTCACTTATTCTAACCCTCTTCTTACAGTGGGACTCCCTCACTCACTCTAACCCGCGCCCTACAGTGGGACTCACTCACTCACTCTAATCCGCTTCTTACAGTGGGAATCACTCACTTATTCTACCCTCTTCCTACAGTTGCGCTCACTCACTTACTCTAACCACGCCCTACATTGGGACTCACTCACTCTAACCAGCTTCCTACAGTGGGACTCACTCAGTCACTCACTCTAACCCGCGCCCTACAGTGGGACTCACTTGCTCACTCTAACCAGCTTCCTACAGTGGGACTCACTCACTCACTCTAACCCGCGCCCTACGCTGGGACTCACTCACTCACTCAATCTAACCTGCTTCGTACAGTGGGACACACTCAGTAACTTTAACCAGCTTCCTACAGTGGGACTCACTCACTCACTCTAACCACGCCCTACACTGGGACTCGCTCACTCACTCTAACCCACTTTTTACGGTGTGACTCCCTCACTCACTCACTCTAACCCGCTTCCTACAGTGGGACGCACTAACTTATTCTAACCCTCTTCCTACAGTGGGACTCACTCACTCACTCTAAACCGCGCCCTACTGTGGGACTCACTCACTCACTCTAACCTGCATCCTACATTGGGACTCACTCACTCACTCACTCTAACCCGCTTCCTACAGTGGGACACACTCACTCACTCACTCTAACCCACTTCCTAGAATGGTACTCACTCACTCGCCAACTCTGAGTTGTTTCCTACAGTGGGATTCACTCACTCACTCACTCTAACCCGCTTCCTACAGTGGGACACACTCACTCACTCTAACCCTCTTCCTACAGTGGGACTAACTCGCTCACTCTAACCCGCTTCCTACAGTGGGACACACTCACTCACCCACTCTGTGTTGCTTCCTACAGTGGGACTCACTCACTCACTCACTCTGAGCTGCTTACTGCAGCAGGACTCATACACTCTTTCACTCTAACCTGCGCCCTACAGTGGGACTCACTCACTCGCTCTAACCCGCGCCCTACACTGGGACTCAATCACTCACTCACTCTAACCCACTTTTTACGGTGTGACTCCCTCACTCACTCACTCTAACCCGCTTCCTACAGTGGGACGCACTAACTTATTCTAACCCTCTTCCTACAGTGGGACTCACTCACTCACTCTAACCCGCGCCCTACATTGGGACTCACTCACTCACTCACTCTAACCCGCTTCCTACAGTGGGACACACTCACTCACCCACTCGGAATTGCTTCCTACATTGGGGCTCACTCACTCACTCACTTTGAGCCGCTTCCTACAGTGGGACTCATACACTCACTCATTCTAGCCCAAGTTTTACAGTGGGGCTCACTCACTCACTCTCTTTGAGCCGCTTCCTACAGTGGGACTCATACACTCACTCATTCTAGCCCACGTTTTACAGTGGGACTCACTCACTCACTCTAACCCGTGCCCTATACTGGGACTCCCTCACTCACTCACTCTAACCCGCTTCCTACAGTGGGACACACACAGTAACTCTAACCAGCTTCCTACAGTGGCGCTCACTCACTCACTCTAACCACGCCCTACACTGGGACACACTCACTCACTCTAACCCGCTTCCTACAGTGGGACTCACTCAGTCACCCACTCTGAGTTGCTTCAAACAGTGGGACTCACTCACTCACTCACTCTGTGTTGCTTCCTACAGTGGGACCCACTCACTCACTCACTCTGAGCTTCTTCCTACATTGGGACTCACTCACTCACTTACTCTAGACCCGTACCCTACACTGGGACACACTCAGTAACTCTAACCAGCTTCCTACAGTGGGACTCACTCACTCACTCACTCCGAGCTTCTTCCTACATTGGCACTCACTCCCTCACTCACTCTAGACCCGTTCCCTACACTGGGACACACTCAGTAACTCTAACCAGCTTCCTACAGTGGGGCTCACTCACTCGCTCTAACCACGCCCTACACTGGGACTCACTCAATTACTCTAACCTTCTTCCCACAGTGCAACTCACTCACTCACTCACTCTAACCCACTTCCTAGAGTGGTACTCACTCGCCAACTCTGAGTTGTTTCCTACAGTGGGATTCACTCACTCACTCACTCTAACCCGCGCCCTACACTGGGACTCACTCACTTACTCTGACCCGCTTCGTACAGTGGGACTCACTCACTCACCCACTCTGAGTTGCTTCCTACAGTGGTACTCACTCACTCACTCATTCTAACACACTTTTTACACTGGGACTCACTCACTCACTCACTCTGAGTTGCTTCCTGAAGTGGGACTCCCTCACTCACTCACTCTAACCTGCTTCCTGCAGTGGGACTCACTCACTTATTCTAACCCTCTTCTTACAGTGGGACTCACTCACTCACTCTAACCCGCGCCCTACAGTGGGACTCACTCACTCACTCTAACCCGCTTCCTACAGTGGGACTCACTCACTCACTCACTCTAACCCGCTTCCTACAGTGGGACACACTCACTCACCCACTCGGAATTGCTTCCTACAGTGGGGCTCACTCACACACTCACTTTGAGCCGCTTCCTACAGTGGGACTCACTCACTCACTCACTCTAGCCCACTTTTTACAGTGGGACTCACTCACTCACTCTAACCCGTGCCCTACACTGGGACTCACTCACTCACTCACTCTAACCCACTTCCTACAGTGGGACACACTCAGTAACTCTAACCAGCTTCCTACAGTGGGGCTCACTCACTCACTCTAACCACGCCCTACACTGGGACTCACTCACTTACTCTAACCCGCTTCCTACAGTGGGACTCACTCAGTCACCCACTGTGAGTTGCTTCCTACAGTGGGACTCACTCACTCACTCACTTTGAGATGCTTCCTGCAGCAGGACTCATACACTCACTCACTCTAACCCGCGCCCTACAGTGGGACTCACTCACTCACTCTAACCCTCTTCCTACAGTGGGACTCCCTCACTCACTCACTCTAACCTGCTTCCTACAATTGGACTCACTCACTCACTCTAGCCTGCGCCCTACAGTGGGACTCACTCACTCACTCACTCTAACCTGCTTCCTACAGTTGGACTCACTCACTCACTCTAACCACGCCCTACACTGGGACTCACTCACTTACTCTAACCCGCTTCCTACAGTGGGACTCACTCAGTCACCCACTGTGAGTTGCTTCCTACAGTGGGACTCACTCACTCACTCACTTTGAGATGCTTCCTGCAGCAGGACTCATACACTCACTCACTCTAACCCGCGCCCTACAGTGGGACTCACTCACTCACTCTAACCCTCTTCCTACAGTGGGACTCCCTCACTCTCTCACTCTAACCTGCTTCCTACAGTTGGACTCACTCACTCACTCTAGCCTGCGCCCTACAGTGGGACTCACTCACTCACTCACTCTAACCTCCTTCCTACAGTGGGACATACTCAGTAACTTTAACCAGCTTCCTACCGTGGGACTCACTCACTCTGAGTTTCATCCTAGAGTGGGGCTCCCTCACTCACTCACTCTAACCCGCTTCCCTACAGTGGGACTCACTCACTCACTCTAACCCTCTTCCTACAGTGGGACTAACTCACTCACTCACTCTAACCCACTTCCTACAGTGGGACACACTCACTCACCCACTCGGAGTTGCTTCCTACAGTGGGGCTCACTCACTCACTCACTTTGAGCCGCGTCCTACAGTGGGACAAACTCAGTCACTCTAACCCTCTTCCTACAGTGGGACTCACTCACTCACTCACTCTAACCCGCGCCCTACACTGGGACTCACTCACTCACTCAATCTACCCCGCTTCATAAAGTGGGACACACTCAGAAACTCTAACCAGCTTCCTACAGTGGGACTCCCTCACTCACTCTAATCTGCTTCCTACAGTGGGACTCACTCACTCACTCACTTATTCTAACCCACTTCCTACAGTGGGACTCACTCACTCACTCTAACCCGCGCCCTACAGTGGGACTCACTCAGTCACTCACTCTAACCCACTTTTTACAGTGTGACTCACTCACTCACTCACTCTAACCCGCTTCCTACAGTGGGACGCACTCACTTATTCTAACCCTCTTCCTACAGTGGGACTCACTCACTCACTCTAAACCGCGCCCTACAGTGGGACTCACTCACTCACTCTAACCCGCACCGTACACTCGGATTCACTCACTCACTCACTCTAACCCGCTTCCTACAGTGGGACTCACTTACTCAGTCTAACCCGCACCGTACACTCGGATTCACTCACTCACTCACTCTAACCCGCTTCATACAGTGGGGCACACACAGTAACTCTAACCAGCTTCCTACAGTGGGGCTCACTCACTCACACTATGCACGCCCTACACTGGGACTCCCTCACTCACTCTAATCTGCTTCCTACAGTGGGACTCACTCACTCACTCACTCATTCTAACCCACTTCCCACAGTGGGACTCAGTCACTCACTCTAACCCGCAACCTAGAGTGGGACTCACTCACTCACTCACTCTAACCCGCTTCCTACAGTGGGACACACTCACTTCCTCTAACCCGCTTCCTACAGTGGGACTCACTCACTCACTCACTTTGAGCTGCTTCCTGCAGCAGGACTCATACACTCACTCACTCTAACCCGCGCCCTTCAGTGGGACTAACTCACTCACTCTAACCCGCGCCCTGCAGTGGGACTCACTTGCTCACTCTAACCCGCTTCCTACAGTGGTCTCACTCACTCACTCACTCTATCCCGCGCCCTATGCTGGGACTCACTCACTCACTCAATCTAACCTGCTTCGTACAGTGGGACACACTCAGTAACTTTAACCAGCTTCCTACAGTGGGACTCACTCACTCACTCTAACCACGCCCTACAATGGGACTCGCTCACTCACTCTAACCCGCTTCCTACAATGGTCTCACTCACTCACTCACTCTAACCCGCTTCCCACAGTGGGTCTCACTCACTCACTCACTCTAACCCACTTCCTAGATTGGTACTCACTCACTCGCCAACTCTGAGTTGTTTCCTACAGTGGGATTCACTCACTCACACTAACCCGCTTCCTACAGTGGGACAGACTCACTCACTCTAACCCTCTTCCTATAGTGGGACTAACTCACTCACTCTAACCCGCTTCCTACAGTGGGACACACTCACTCACCCACTCTGAGTTGCCTTTTACAGTGGTACTCCCTGACTCACTCACTCTGAGCCGCTTACTGCAGCAGGACTCATACACTCACTCGCTCTAACCTGCTTCCTACAGTGGGACTCACTCACTCACTCTAACCCGCGCCCTACAGTGGGACTCACTCACTCACTCACTCTAACCCACTTTTTACAGTGTGACTCACTCACTCACTCACTCTAACCCGCTTCTTACAGTGGGACACACTCACTCACGCACTCTGATTTGCTTCCTACAGTGGGACTCACTCACTCACTCACTTTGAGCCGCTTCCTACAGTGGGACTCATACACTCACTCACTCTAGCCCACTTTTTACAGTGGGACTCACTCACTCAGTCTAACCCGCACCGTACACTCGGATTCACTCACTCACTCACTCTAACCCGCTTCATACAGTGGGGCACACTCAGTAACTCTAACCAGCTTCCTACAGTGGGGCTCACTCACTCACTCTATGCACGCCCTACACTGGGACTCCCTCACTCACTCTAATCTGCTTCCTACAGTGGGACTCACTCACTCACTCACTCATTCTAACCCACTTCTTACAGTGGGACTCACTCACTCACTCACTCTGTGTTGCTTCCTACAGTGGGACCCACTCACTCACTCACTCTGAGCTTCTTCCTACATTGGGACTCACTCACTCACTCACTCTAGACCCTTTCCCTACACTGGGACACACTCAGTAACTCTAACCAGCTTCCTACAGTGGGGCTCACTCACTCGCTCTAACCACGCCCTACACTGGGACTCACTCACTTACTCTAACCTGCTTCCCACAGTGCAACTCACTCACTCACTCACTCTAACCCACTTCCTAGAGTGGTACTCAATCGCCAACTCTGAGTTGTTTCCTACAGTGGGATTCACTCACTCACTCACTCTAACCCGCGCCCTACACTGGGACTCACTCACTTACTCTGACCCGCTTCGTACAGTGGGACTCACTCACTCACCCACTCTGAGTTGCTTCCTACAGTGGTACTCACTCACTCACTCATTCTAACACACTTTTTACAGTGGGACTCACTCACTCACTCACTCTGAATTGCTTCCTGAAGTGGGACTCCCTCACTCACTCACTCTAACCTGCTTCCTGCAGTGGGACTCACTCACTTATTCTAACCCTCTTCTTACAGTGGGACTCACTCACTCACTCTAACCCGCGCCCTACAGTGGGACTCACTCACTCACTCTAACCCGCTTCCTACAGTGGGACTCACTCACTCACTCACTCTAACCCGCTTCCTACAGTGGGACACACTCACTCACCCACTCGGAATTGCTTCCTACAGTGGGGCTCACTCACACACTCACTTTGAGCCGCTTCCTACAGTGGGACTCATACACTCACTCACTCTAGCCCACGTTTTACAGTGGGACTCACTCACTCACTCTAACCCGTGCCCTACACTGGGACTCACTCACTCACTCACTCTAAGTTGCTTCCTGAAGTGGGACTCCCTCACTCACTCACTCTAACCTGCTTCCTACAGTGGGACACACTCACTCACCCACTCTGAGTTGCTTCCTACAGTGGGGCCCACTCACTCACTCACTTTGACCCGCGTCCTGCAGTGGAACTCATACACTCACTCACTCTAACCCACTTTTTACAGTAGGACTCACTCACTCACTCTAACCCGCGCCCTACACTGGGACTCACTCACTCACTCACTCTAACCCGCTTCCTACAGTGGAACACACTCAGTAACTCTAACCAGCTTCCTACAGTGGGGCTCACTCACTCACTCTAACCACGCCCTACACTGGGACTCACTCACTTACTCTAACCCGCTTCCTACAGTGGGACTCACTCAGTCACCCACTCTGACTTGCTTCCTACAGTGGGACTCACTCACTCACTCACCCACTCTGAGTTGCTTTCTACAGTGGGACTCACTCACTCACTCACTTCGAGCTGCTTCCTGCAGCAGGACTCATACACTCACTCACTCTAACCCGCGCCCTACAGTGGGACTAACTCACTCACTCTAACCACGCCCTACACTGGGACTCACTCACTCACTTACTCTGAGTTGCTTCCTACAGTGGGACTCCCTGACTCACTCACTCTAACCCGCTTCCTACAGTTGGAGTCACTCACTTATTCTAACCCTCTTCTTACAGTGGGACTCCCTCACTCACTCTAACCCGCGCCCTACAGTGGGACTCACTCAGTCACTCTAACCCGCTTCTTACAGTGGGAATCACTCACTTATTCTACCCTCTTCCTACAGTTGCGCTCACTCACTCACTCTAACCACGCCCTACATTGGGACTCACTCACTCACTCTAACCAGCTTCCTACAGTGGGACTCACTCAGTCACTCACTCTAACCCGCTTCCTACAGTGGGACTCACTCACTTATTCTAGCCCTCTTCTTACAGTGGGACTCACTCACTCACTCTAACCCGCGCCCTACAGTGGGACTCACTTGCTCACTCTAACCCGCTTCCTACAGTGGGACTCACTCACTCACTCTAACCCGCGCCCTACGCTGGGACTCACTCACTCACTCAATCTAACCTGCTTCGTACAGTGGGACACACTCAGTACCTTTAACCCGCTTCCTACAGTGGGACTCACTCACTCACTCTAACCACGCCCTACACTGGGACTCGCTCACTCACTCTAACCCGCTTCCTACAATGGTCTCACTCACTCACTCACTCTAACCCGCTTCCCTCAGTGGGACTCACTCACTCACTCACTCTAACCCACTTCCTATAATGGTACTCACTCACTCGCCAACTCTGAGTTGTTTCCTACAGTGGGATTCACTCACTCACTCACTCTAACCCGCGCCCTACAGTGGGACTCACTCACTCACTCTAACCCTCTTCCTATAGTGGGACTAACTCACTCACTCTAACCCGCTTCCTACAGTGGGACACACTCACTCACCCACTCTGAGTTGCTTCCTACAGTGGGACTCACTCACTCACTCACTCTGAGCCGCTTACTGCAGCAGGACTCATACACTCACTCACTCTAACCTGCGCCCTACAGTGGGACTCACTCACTCACTCACTCTAACCCGCTTCCTACAGTGGAACACACTCAGTAACTCTAACCAGCTTCCTACAGTGGGGCTCACTCACTCACTCTAACCACGCCCTACACTGGGACTCACTCACTTACTCTAACCCGCTTCCTACAGTGGGACTCACTCACTCACTCACTCTAACCCGCTTCCTACAATGGGACTCACTCACTCACTCTAACCTGCGCCCTACACTGGGACTCACTCATTCAATCAATCTAACCTGCTTCCTACAGTGGGACACACTCACTCACCCACTCGGAGTTGCTTCCTACAGTGGGGCTCACTCACTCACTCACTTTGAGCCGCGTCCTACAGTGGAACTCATACACTCACTCACTCTAACCCGCTTTTTACAGTAGGACTCACTCACTCACTCTAACCCGTGCCCTACACTGGGACTCACTCACTCACTCACTCTAACCCGCTTCCTACAGTGGAACACACTCACTCACTCTAACCAGCTTCCTACAGCGGGGCTCACTCACTCACTCTCACCACGCCCTACACTGGGACTCACTCACTTACTCTAACCCAAGCCCTACAGTGGGACTCACTCAGTCACCCACTCTGAGTTGCTTCCTACAGTGGGCCTCACTCATTCACTCAATCTAACTTGCTTCCTACACTGGGACTCACTCACTCACTCACTCTAACCCGCTTCCTACAGTGGAACACACTCAGTAACTCTAACCAGCTTCCTACAGTGGGGCTCACTCACTCACTCTAACCACACCCTACACTGGGACTCACTCACTTACTCTAACCCGCTTCCTACAGTGGGAGTCACTCAGTCACCCACTCTGAGTTGCTTCCTACAGTGGGACTCACTCACTCACTCACTCTAACTCGCTTCCTCCAGTGGGACTCACTCACTCACTCACTCTAACCCATTTTTTACAGTGGGGCTCACTCACTCAGTCTAACCCGCACCGTACACTCGGATTCACTCACTCACTCACTCTAACCCGCTTCATACAGTGGCGCACAAGCAGTAACTCTAACCAGTTTCCTACAGTGGGACTCACTCACTCACTCACTCATTCTAACCCACTTCCTGCAGTGGGACTCACTCACTCACTCTAACCTGCGCCCTACAGTGGGACTCACTCACTCACTTACTCTGAGTTGCTTCCTACAGTGGGACTCCCTGACTCACTCACTCTAACCCGCTTCCTACAGTTGGAGTCACTCACTTATTCCAACCCTCTTCTTACAGTGGGACTCCCTCACTCACTCTAACCCGCGCCCTACAGTGGGACTCACTCACTCACTCTAACCCGCTTCTTACAGTGGGAATCACTCACTTATTCTAACCTCTTCCTACAGTTGCGCTCACTCACTCACTCTAACCACGTCCTACACTGGGACTCACTCACTTACTCTAACCCGCTTCCTACAGTTGGACTCACTCAGTCACTCACTCTAACCCGCTTCCTGCGGTGGGACTCACTCACTTATTCTAACCCTCTTCCCACAGTGGGACTCACTCATTCTAACCCGCATCCTACATTGGGACTCACTCACTTACGCACTCTAACCCGCGTCCTACAGTGGGAAACACTCACTCACCTACTCTGAGTTGCTTCCTACAGTGGGGCTCACTCACTCACTCACTTTGAGCCGCTTCCTACAGTGGGAGTCATATACTCAATTACTCTAGACCACTTTTTATAATGGGACTCACTCACTCACTCTAACCCGCGCCCTACACTGGGACTCACTCACTCATTCACTCTAACCCGCTTCCGACAGTGGGACTCACTCACTCACTCTAACCAGCTTCCTACAGTGGCGCTCACTCACTCACTGTAACCACGCCCTACAGTGGGACTCACTCACTTACTCTAACCAGCTTCCTACAGTGGGACTCACTCAGTCACTCACTCTAACCTGCTTCCTACAGTGGGACACACTCACTCACTCACTCTGTGTTGCTTCCTACAGTGGGACCCACTCATTCACTCACTCACTCTAACCCGTTTCCTACAGTGGGACACACTCACTCACTCTAACCCGCTTCCTACAGTGGGACTCACTCACTCACTCACTCTGAGCTTCTTCCTACATTGGGACTCACTCACTCACTCACTCTAGACCCGTTCCCTACACTGGGACACACTCAGTAAGTCTAACCAGCTTCCTACAGTGGGGCTCACTCACTCACTCTAACCACGCCCTACACTGGGACTCACTCACTTACTCTAACCTGCTTCCCACAGTGCAACTCACTCACTCACTCACTCTAACCCACTTCCTAGAGTGGTACTCACTCGCCGACTCTGAGTTGTTTCCTACAGTGGGATTCACTCACTCACTCACTCACTCTAACCCGCGCCCTACACTGGGACTCACTCACTTACTCTGACCCGCTTCGTACAGTGGGACTCACTCACTCACCCACTCTGAGTTGCTTCCTACAGTGGTACTCACTCACTCACTCATTCTAACACACTTTTTACAGTGGGACTCACTCACTCACTCACTCTGAGTTGCTTCCTGAAGTGGGACTCCTTCACTCACTCACTCTAACCTCCTTCCTGCAGTGGGACTCACTCACTTATTCTAACCCTCTTCTTACAGTGGGACTCACTCACTCACTCTAACCCGCGCCCTACAGTGGGACTCACTCACTCACTCTAACCCGCTTCCTACAGTGGGACTCACTCACTCACTCACTCTAACCCGCTTCCTACAGTGGGACACACTCACTCACCCACTCGGAATTGCTTCCTACAGTGGGGCTCACTCACACACTCACTTTGAGCCGCTTCCTACAGTGGGACTCATACACTCACTCACTCTAGCCCACGTTTTACAGTGGGACTCACTCACTCACTCTAACCCGTGCCCTACACTGGGACTCACTCACTCACTCACTCTGAGTTGCTTCCTGAAGTGGGACTCCCTCACTCACTCACTCTAACCTGCTTCCTACAGTGGGACACACTCACTCACCCACTCTGAGTTGCTTCCTACAGTGGGGCCCACTCACTCACTGACTTTGAGCCGCGTCCTGCAGTGGAACTCATACACTCACTCACTCTAACCCACTTTTTACAGTAGGACTCACTCACTCACTCTAACCCGAGCCCTACACTGGGACTCACTCACTCACTCACTCTAACCCGCTTCCTACAGTGGAACACACTCAGTAACTCTAACCAGCTTCCTACAGTGGGGCTCACTCACTCACTCTAACCACGCCCTACACTGGGACTCACTCACTTACTCTAACCCGCTTCCTACAGTGGGAGTCACTCAGTCACCCACTCTGAGTTGCTTCCTACAGTGGGACTCACTCACTCACTCTCTCTAACTCGCTTCCTCCAGTGGGACTCACTCACTCACTCACTCTAACACATTTTTTACAGTGGGGCTCACTCACTCAGTCTAACCCGCACCGTACACTCGGATACACTCACTCACTCACTCTAACCCGCTTCATACAGTGGGGCACAAGCAGTAACTCTAACCAGCTTCCTACAGTGGGACTCACTCACTTACTCTATGCCCGCCCTATACTTGGACTCCCTCACTCACTCTAATCTGCTTCCTACAGTGGGACTCACTCTCTGACTCACTCATTCTAACCCACTTCCTACAGTGGGACTCACTCACTCACTCTAACCTGCGCCCTAGAGTGGGACTCACTCACTCACTCACTCTAACCCGCGCCCTACAGTGGGACTCACTCACTTCCTCTAACCCGCTTCCTACAGTGGGACTCACTCACTCACTCACTTTGAGCTGCTTCCTGCAGCAGGAGTCATACACTCACTCACTCTAACCCGCGCCCTACAGTGGGACTAACTCACTTACTCTAACCACGCCCTACACTGGGACTCACTCACTCACTTACTCTGAGTTGCTTCCTACAGTGGGACTCCCTGACTCACTCACTCTAACCCGCTTCCTACAGTTGGAGTCACTCACTTATTCTAACCCTCTTACAGTGGGACTCCCTCACTCACTCTAACCCGCGCCCTACAGTGGGACTCACTCACTCACTCTAACCCGCTTCTTACAGTGGGAATCACTCACTTATTCTACCCTCTTCCTACAGTTGCGCTCACTCACTCACTCTAACCACGCCCTACATTGGGACTCACTCACTTACTCTAACCAGCTTCCGACAGTGGGACTCTCTCACTCACTCACTCTAACCCGCTTCCTACAGTGGGACTCACTCACTTATTCTAGCCCTCTTCTTACAGTGGGACTCCCTCACTCACTCTAACCCGCGCCCTACAGTGGGACTCACTCACTCACTCTAACCCGCTTCTTACAGTGGGAATCACTCACTTATTCTACCCTCTTCCTACAGTTGCGCTCACTCACTCACTCTAACCACGCCCTACATTGGGACTCACTCACTTACTATAACCAGCTTCCTACAGTGGGACTCACTCACTCACTCACTCTAACCCGCGCCCTACAGTGGGACTCACTTGCTCACTCTAACCCGCTTCCTACAGTGGGACTCACTCACTCACTCTAACCCGCGCCCTACGCTGGGACTCACTCACTCACTCAATCTAACCTGCTTCGTACAGTGGGACACACTCAGTAACTTTAACCAGCTTCCTACAGTGGGACTCACTCACTCACTCTAACCACGCCCTACACTGGGACTCGCTCACTCACTCTAACCCGCTTCCTACAATGGTCTCACTCACTCACTCACTCTAACCCGCTTCCCTCAGTGGGACTCACTCACTCACTCACTCTAACCCACTTCCTATAATGGTACTCACTCACTCGCCAACTCTGAGTTGTTTCCTACAGTGGGATTCACTCACTCACTCACTCTAACCCGCTTCCTACAGTGGGACACACTCACTCACTCTAACCCTCTTCCTATAGTGGGACTAACTCACTCACTCTAACCCGCTTCCTACAGTGGGACACACTCACTCACCCACTGTGAGTTGCTACCTACAGTGGGACTCACTCACTCACTCACTCTGAGCCGCTTACTGCAGCAGGACTCCTACACTCACTCACTCTAACCTGCGCCCTACAGTGGGACTCACTCATTCACTCAATCTAACCTGCTTCCTACACTGGGACTCACTCACTCACTCACTCTAACCCGCTTCCTACAGTGGAACACACTCAGTAACTCTAACCAGCTTCCTACAGTGGGGCTCACTCACTCACTCTAACCACGCCCTACACTGGGACTCACTCACTTACTCTAACCCGCTTCCTACAGTGGGACTCACTCACTCACCCACTCTAACCCGCTTCCTACAATGGGACTCACTCACTCACTCTAACCTGTGCCCTACACTGGGACTCACTCACTCAATTAATCTAACCTGCTTCCTACAGTGGGACACACTCACTCACCCACTCGGAGTTGCTTCCTACAGTGGGGCTCACTCACTCACTCACTTTGAGCCGCGTCCTACAGTGGAACTCATACACTCACTCACTCTAACCCGCTTTTTACAGTGGGACTCACTCACTCACTCTAACCACGCCCTACAATGGGACTCGCTCACTCACTCTAACCCGCTTCCTACAATGGTCTCACTCACTCACTCACTCTAACCCGCTTCCCACAGTGGGACTCACTCACTCACTCACTCTAACCCACTTCCTAGATTGGTACTCACTCACTCGCCAACTCTGAGTTGTTTCCTACAGTGGGATTCACTCACTCACACTAACCCGCTTCCTACAGTGGGACAGACTCACTCACTCTAACCCTCTTCCTATAGTGGGACTAACTCACTCACTCTAACCCACTTCCTACAGTGGGACACACTCACTCACCCACTCTGAGTTGCCTTTTACAGTGGTACTCCCTGACTCACTCACTCTGAGCCGCTTACTGCAGCAGGACTCATACACTCACTCGCTCTAACCTGCGCCCTACAGTGGGACTCACTCACTCACTCTAACCCGCGCCCTACAGTGGGACTCACTCACTCACTCACTCTAATCCACTTTTTACAGTGTGACTCACTCACTCACTCACTCTAACCCGCTTCTTACAGTGGGACACACTCACTCACGCACTCTGATTTGCTTCCTACAGTGGGACTCACTCACTCACTCACTTTGAGCCGCTTCCTACAGTGGGACTCATACACTCACTCACTCTAGCCCACTTTTTACAGTGGGACTCACTCACTCAGTCTAACCCGCACCGTACACTCGGATTCACTCACTCACTCACTCTAACCCGCTTCATACAGTGGGGCACACTCAGTAACTCTAACCAGCTTCCTACAGTGGGGCTCACTCACTCACTCTATGCACGCCCTACACTGGGACTCCCTCACTCACTCTAATCTGCTTCCTACAGTGGGACTCACTCACTCACTCACTCATTCTAACCCACTTCCTACAGTGGGACTCACTCACTCACTCACTCTGTGTTGCTTCCTACAGTGGGACCCACTCACTCACTCACTCTGAGCTTCTTCCTACATTGGGACTCACTCACTCACTCACTCTAGACCCTTTCCCTACACTGGGACACACTCAGTAACTCTAACCAGCTTCCTACAGTGGGGCTCACTCACTCGCTCTAGCCACGCCCTACACTGGGACTCACTCACTTACTCTAACCTGCTTCCCACAGTGCAACTCACTCACTCACTCACTCCAACCCACTTCCTAGAGTGGTACTCACTCGCCAACTCTGAGTTGTTTCCTACAGTGGGATTCACTCACTCACTCACTCTAACCCGCGCCCTACACTGGGACTCACTCACTTACTCTGACCCGCTTCGTACAGTGGGACTCACTCACTCACCCACTCTGAGTTGCTTCCTACAGTGCTACTCACTCACTCACTCATTCTAACACACTTTTTACAGTGGGACTCACTCACTCACTCACTCTGAGTTGCTTCCTGAAGTGGGACTCCCTCACTCACTCACTCTAACCTGCTTCCTGCAGTGGGACTCACTCACTCATTCTAACCCTCTTCTTACAGTGGGACTCACTCACTCACTCTAACCCGCGCCCTACAGTGGGACTCACTCACTCACTCTAACCCGCTTCCTACAGTGGGACTCACTCACTCACTCACTCTAACCCGCTTCCTACAGTGGGACACACTCACTCACCCACTCGGAATTGCTTCCTACAGTGGGGCTCACTCACACACTCACTTTGAGCCGCTTCCTACAGTGGGACTCATACACTCACTCACTCTAGCCCACGTTTTACAGTGGGACTCACTCACTCACTCTAACCCGTGCCCTACACTGGGACTCACTCACTCACTCACTCTAAGTTGCTTCCTGAAGTGGGACTCCCTCACTCACTCACTCTAACCTGCTTCCTACAGTGGGACACACTCACTCACCCACTCTGAGTTGCTTCCTACAGTGGGGCCCACTCACTCACTCACTTTGACCCGCGTCCTGCAGTGGAACTCATACACTCACTCACTCTAACCCACTTTTTACAGTAGGACTCACTCACTCACTCTAACCCGCGCCCTACACTGGGACTCACTCACTCACTCACTCTAACCCGCTTCCTACAGTGGAACACACTCAGTAACTCTAACCAGCTTCCTACAGTGGGGCTCACTCACTCACTCTAACCACGCCCTACACTGGGACTCACTCACTTACTCTAACCCGCTTCCTACAGTGGGACTCACTCAGTCACCCACTCTGACTTGCTTCCTACAGTGGGACTCACTCACTCACTCACTCTAACCCGCTTCCTACAGTGGGACTCACTCAGTCACCCACTCTAACCCACTTTTTACAGTGGGACTCACTCACTCAGTCTAACCTGCACCGTACACTCGGATTCACTTACTCACTCACTCTAACCTGCTTCATACAGTGGGGCACACTCAGTAACTCTAACCAGCTTCCTACAGTGGGGCTCACTCACTCACTCTATGCACGCCCTACACTGGGACTCCCTCACTCACTCTAATCTGCTTCCTACAGTGGGACTCACTCACTGACTCACTCATTCTAACCCACTTCCTACAGTGGGACAGACTCACTCACTCTAACCTGCGCCCTAGAGTGGGACTCACTCACTCACTCACTCTAACCCGCGCCCTACAGTGGGACTCACTCACTTCCTCTAACCCGCTTCCTACAGTGGGACTCACTCACTCACTCACCCACTCTGAGTTGCTTCCTACAGTGGGACTCACTCACTCACTCACTTCGAGCTGCTTCCTGCAGCAGGACTCATACACTCACTCACTCTAACCCGCGCCCTACAGTGGGACTAACTCACTCACTCTAACCACGCCCTACACTGGGACTCACTCACTCACTTACTCTGAGTTGCTTCCTACAGTG
The DNA here is from genome assembly GCF_023634155.1 of Falco peregrinus. Lineage (NCBI taxonomy): Eukaryota > Metazoa > Chordata > Aves > Falconiformes > Falconidae > Falco > Falco peregrinus. The sequence goes on along the minus strand of NC_073743.1, from coordinate 5,639,482 downwards.
GGACTCCCTGACTCACTCACTCTAACCCGCTTCCTACAGTTGGAGTCACTCACTTATTCTAACCCTCTTCTTACAGTGGGACTCCCTCACTCACTCTAACCCGCGCCCTACAGTGGGACTCACTCAGTCACTCTAACCCGCTTCTTACAGTGGGAATCACTCACTTATTCTACCCTCTTCCTACAGTTGCGCTCACTCACTCACTCTAACCACGCCCTACATTGGGACTCACTCACTCACTCTAACCAGCTTCCTACAGTGGGACTCACTCAGTCACTCACTCTAACCCGCTTCCTACAGTGGGACTCACTCACTTATTCTAGCCCTCTTCTTACAGTGGGACTCACTCACTCACTCTAACCCGCGCCCTACAGTGGGACTCACTTGCTCACTCTAACCCGCTTCCTACAGTGGGACTCACTCACTCACTCTAACCCGCGCCCTACGCTGGGACTCACTCACTCACTCAATCTAACCTGCTTCGTACAGTGGGACACACTCAGTACCTTTAACCAGCTTCCTACAGTGGGACTCACTCACTCACTCTAACCACGCCCTACACTGGGACTCGCTCACTCACTCTAACCCGCTTCCTACAATGGTCTCACTCACTCACTCACTCTAACCCGCTTCCCTCAGTGGGACTCACTCACTCACTCACTCTAACCCACTTCCTATAATGGTACTCACTCACTCGCCAACTCTGAGTTGTTTCCTACAGTGGGATTCACTCACTCACTCACTCTAACCCGCGCCCTACAGTGGGACTCACTCACTCACTCTAACCCTCTTCCTATAGTGGGACTAACTCACTCACTCTAACCCGCTTCCTACAGTGGGACACACTCACTCACCCACTCTGAGTTGCTTCCTACAGTGGGACTCACTCACTCACTCACTCTGAGCCGCTTACTGCAGCAGGACTCATACACTCACTCACTCTAACCTGCGCCCTACAGTGGGACTCACTCACTCACTCACTCTAACCCGCTTCCTACAGTGGAACACACTCAGTAACTCTAACCAGCTTCCTACAGTGGGGCTCACTCACTCACTCTAACCACGCCCTACACTGGGACTCACTCACTTACTCTAACCCGCTTCCTACAGTGGGACTCACTCACTCACTCACTCTAACCCGCTTCCTACAATGGGACTCACTCACTCACTCTAACCTGCGCCCTACACTGGGACTCACTCATTCAATCAATCTAACCTGCTTCCTACAGTGGGACACACTCACTCACCCACTCGGAGTTGCTTCCTACAGTGGGGCTCACTCACTCACTCACTTTGAGCCGCGTCCTACAGTGGAACTCATACACTCACTCACTCTAACCCGCTTTTTACAGTAGGACTCACTCACTCACTCTAACCCGTGCCCTACACTGGGACTCACTCACTCACTCACTCTAACCCGCTTCCTACAGTGGAACACACTCACTCACTCTAACCAGCTTCCTACAGTGGGGCTCACTCACTCACTCTCACCACGCCCTACACTGGGACTCACTCACTTACTCTAACCCAAGCCCTACAGTGGGACTCACTCAGTCACCCACTCTGAGTTGCTTCCTACAGTGGGCCTCACTCATTCACTCAATCTAACTTGCTTCCTACACTGGGACTCACTCACTCACTCACTCTAACCCGCTTCCTACAGTGGAACACACTCAGTAACTCTAACCAGCTTCCTACAGTGGGGCTCACTCACTCACTCTAACCACGCCCTACACTGGGACTCACTCACTTACTCTAACCCGCTTCCTACAGTGGGACTCACTCACTCACTCACTCTGAGTTGCTTCCTGAAGTGGGACTCCCTCACTCACTCACTCTAACCTGCTTCCTGCAGTGGGACTCACTCACTCATTCTAACCCTCTTCTTACAGTGGGACTCACTCACTCACTCTAACCCGCGCCCTACAGTGGGACTCACTCACTCACTCTAACCCGCTTCCTACAGTGGGACTCACTCACTCACTCACTCTAACCCGCTTCCTACAGTGGGACACACTCACTCACCCACTCGGAATTGCTTCCTACAGTGGGGCTCACTCACACACTCACTTTGAGCCGCTTCCTACAGTGGGACTCATACACTCACTCACTCTAGCCCACGTTTTACAGTGGGACTCACTCACTCACTCTAACCCGTGCCCTACACTGGGACTCACTCACTCACTCACTCTAAGTTGCTTCCTGAAGTGGGACTCCCTCACTCACTCACTCTAACCTGCTTCCTACAGTGGGACACACTCACTCACCCACTCTGAGTTGCTTCCTACAGTGGGGCCCACTCACTCACTCACTTTGACCCGCGTCCTGCAGTGGAACTCATACACTCACTCACTCTAACCCACTTTTTACAGTAGGACTCACTCACTCACTCTAACCCGCGCCCTACACTGGGACTCACTCACTCACTCACTCTAACCCGCTTCCTACAGTGGAACACACTCAGTAACTCTAACCAGCTTCCTACAGTGGGGCTCACTCACTCACTCTAACCACGCCCTACACTGGGACTCACTCACTTACTCTAACCCGCTTCCTACAGTGGGACTCACTCAGTCACCCACTCTGACTTGCTTCCTACAGTGGGACTCACTCACTCACTCACTCTAACCCGCTTCCTACAGTGGGACTCACTCAGTCACCCACTCTAACCCACTTTTTACAGTGGGACTCACTCACTCAGTCTAACCTGCACCGTACACTCGGATTCACTTACTCACTCACTCTAACCTGCTTCATACAGTGGGGCACACTCAGTAACTCTAACCAGCTTCCTACAGTGGGGCTCACTCACTCACTCTATGCACGCCCTACACTGGGACTCCCTCACTCACTCTAATCTGCTTCCTACAGTGGGACTCACTCACTGACTCACTCATTCTAACCCACTTCCTACAGTGGGACAGACTCACTCACTCTAACCTGCGCCCTAGAGTGGGACTCACTCACTCACTCACTCTAACCCGCGCCCTACAGTGGGACTCACTCACTTCCTCTAACCCGCTTCCTACAGTGGGACTCACTCACTCACTCACCCACTCTGAGTTGCTTCCTACAGTGGGACTCACTCACTCACTCACTTCGAGCTGCTTCCTGCAGCAGGACTCATACACTCACTCACTCTAACCCGCGCCCTACAGTGGGACTAACTCACTCACTCTAACCACGCCCTACACTGGGACTCACTCACTCACTTACTCTGAGTTGCTTCCTACAGTGGGACTCCCTGACTCACTCACTCTAACCCGCTTCCTACAGTTGGAGTCACTCACTTATTCTAACCCTCTTCTTACAGTGGGACTCCCTCACTCACTCTAACCCGCGCCCTACAGTGGGACTCACTCAGTCACTCTAACCCGCTTCTTACAGTGGGAATCACTCACTTATTCTACCCTCTTCCTACAGTTGCGCTCACTCACTCACTCTAACCACGCCCTACATTGGGACTCACTCACTCACTCTAACCAGCTTCCTACAGTGGGACTCACTCAGTCACTCACTCTAACCCGCTTCCTACAGTGGGACTCACTCACTTATTCTAGCCCTCTTCTTACAGTGGGACTCACTCACTCACTCTAACCCGCGCCCTACAGTGGGACTCACTTGCTCACTCTAACCCGCTTCCTACAGTGGGACTCACTCACTCACTCTAACCCGCGCCCTACGCTGGGACTCACTCACTCACTCAATCTAACCTGCTTCGTACAGTGGGACACACTCAGTACCTTTAACCAGCTTCCTACAGTGGGACTCACTCACTCACTCTAACCACGCCCTACACTGGGACTCGCTCACTCACTCTAACCCGCTTCCTACAATGGTCTCACTCACTCACTCACTCTAACCCGCTTCCCTCAGTGGGACTCACTCACTCACTCACTCTAACCCACTTCCTATAATGGTACTCACTCACTCGCCAACTCTGAGTTGTTTCCTACAGTGGGATTCACTCACTCACTCACTCTAACCCGCGCCCTACAGTGGGACTCACTCACTCACTCTAACCCTCTTCCTATAGTGGGACTAACTCACTCACTCTAACCCGCTTCCTACAGTGGGACACACTCACTCACCCACTCTGAGTTGCTTCCTACAGTGGGACTCACTCACTCACTCACTCTGAGCCGCTTACTGCAGCAGGACTCATACACTCACTCACTCTAACCTGCGCCCTACAGTGGGACTCACTCACTCACTCACTCTAACCCGCTTCCTACAGTGGAACACACTCAGTAACTCTAACCAGCTTCCTACAGTGGGGCTCACTCACTCACTCTAACCACGCCCTACACTGGGACTCACTCACTTACTCTAACCCGCTTCCTACAGTGGGACTCACTCACTCACTCACTCTAACCCGCTTCCTACAATGGGACTCACTCACTCACTCTAACCTGCGCCCTACACTGGGACTCACTCATTCAATCAATCTAACCTGCTTCCTACAGTGGGACACACTCACTCACCCACTCGGAGTTGCTTCCTACAGTGGGGCTCACTCACTCACTCACTTTGAGCCGCGTCCTACAGTGGAACTCATACACTCACTCACTCTAACCCGCTTTTTACAGTAGGACTCACTCACTCACTCTAACCCGTGCCCTACACTGGGACTCACTCACTCACTCACTCTAACCCGCTTCCTACAGTGGAACACACTCAGTAACTCTAACCAGCTTCCTACAGTGGGGCTCACTCACTCACTCTCACCACGCCCTACACTGGGACTCACTCACTTACTCTAACCCAAGCCCTACAGTGGGACTCACTCAGTCACCCACTCTGAGTTGCTTCCTACAGTGGGCCTCACTCATTCACTCAATCTAACTTGCTTCCTACACTGGGACTCACTCACTCACTCACTCTAACCCGCTTCCTACAGTGGAACACACTCAGTAACTCTAACCAGCTTCCTACAGTGGGGCTCACTCACTCACTCTAACCACGCCCTACACTGGGACTCACTCACTTACTCTAACCCGCTTCCTACAGTGGGAGTCACTCAGTCACCCACTCTGAGTTGCTTCCTACAGTGGGACTCACTCACTCACTCACTCTAACTCGCTTCCTCCAGTGGGACTCACTCACTCACTCACTCTAACCCATTTTTTACAGTGGGGCTCACTCACTCAGTCTAACCCGCACCGTACACTCGGATTCACTCACTCACTCACTCTAACCCGCTTCATACAGTGGCGCACAAGCAGTAACTCTAACCAGTTTCCTACAGTGGGACTCACTCACTCACTCACTCATTCTAACCCACTTCCTGCAGTGGGACTCACTCACTCACTCTAACCTGCGCCCTACAGTGGGACTCACTCACTCACTTACTCTGAGTTGCTTCCTACAGTGGGACTCCCTGACTCACTCACTCTAACCCGCTTCCTACAGTTGGAGTCACTCACTTATTCCAACCCTCTTCTTACAGTGGGACTCCCTCACTCACTCTAACCCGCGCCCTACAGTGGGACTCACTCACTCACTCTAACCCGCTTCTTACAGTGGGAATCACTCACTTATTCTAACCTCTTCCTACAGTTGCGCTCACTCACTCACTCTAACCACGTCCTACACTGGGACTCACTCACTTACTCTAACCCGCTTCCTACAGTTGGACTCACTCAGTCACTCACTCTAACCCGCTTCCTACGGTGGGACTCACTCACTTATTCTAACCCTCTTCCCACAGTGGGACTCACTCATTCTAACCCGCATCCTACATTGGGACTCACTCACTTACGCACTCTAACCCGCGTCCTACAGTGGGAAACACTCACTCACCTACTCTGAGTTGCTTCCTACAGTGGGGCTCACTCACTCACTCACTTCGAGCCGCTTCCTACAGTGGGAGTCATATACTCAATTACTCTAGACCACTTTTTATAATGGGACTCACTCACTCACTCTAACCCGCGCCCTACACTGGGACTCACTCACTCATTCACTCTAACCCGCTTCCGACAGTGGGACTCACTCACTCACTCTAACCAGCTTCCTACAGTGGCGCTCACTCACTCACTGTAACCACGCCCTACAGTGGGACTCACTCACTTACTCTAACCAGCTTCCTACAGTGGGACTCACTCAGTCACTCACTCTAACCTGCTTCCTACAGTGGGACACACTCACTCACTCACTCTGTGTTGCTTCCTACAGTGGGACCCACTCATTCACTCACTCACTCTAACCCGTTTCCTACAGTGGGACACACTCACTCACTCTAACCCGCTTCCTACAGTGGGACTCACTCACTCACTCACTCGGAGCTTCTTCCTACATTGGGACTCACTCACTCACTCACTCTAGACCCGTTCCCTACACCGGGACACACTCAGTAAGTCTAACCAGCTTCCTACAGTGGGGCTCACTCACTCACTCTAACCACGCCCTACACTGGGACTCACTCACTTACTCTAACCTGCTTCCCACAGTGCAACTCACTCACTCACTCACTCTAACCCACTTCCTAGAGTGGTACTCACTCGCCAACTCTGAGTTGTTTCCTACAGTGGGATTCACTCACTCACTCACTCACTCTAACCCGCGCCCTACACTGGGACTCACTCACTCATTCACTCTAACCCGCTTCCGACAGTGGGACTCACTCACTCACTCTAACCAGCTTCCTACAGTGGCGCTCACTCACTCACTGTAACCACGCCCTACAGTGGGACTCACTCACTTACTCTAACCAGCTTCCTACAGTGGGACTCACTCAGTCACTCACTCTAACCTGCTTCCTACAGTGGGACACACTCACTCACTCACTCTGTGTTGCTTCCTACAGTGGGACCCACTCATTCACTCACTCACTCTAACCCGTTTCCTACAGTGGGACACACTCACTCACTCTAACCCGCTTCCTACAGTGGGACTCACTCACTCACTCACTCTGAGCTTCTTCCTACATTGGGACTCACTCACTCACTCACTCTAGACCCGTTCCCTACACTGGGACACACTCAGTAAGTCTAACCAGCTTCCTACAGTGGGGCTCACTCACTCACTCTAACCACGCCCTACACTGGGACTCACTCACTTACTCTAACCTGCTTCCCACAGTGCAACTCACTCACTCACTCACTCTAACCCACTTCCTAGAGTGGTACTCACTCGCCAACTCTGAGTTGTTTCCTACAGTGGGATTCACTCACTCACTCACTCACTCTAACCCGCGCCCTACACTGGGACTCACTCACTTACTCTGACCCGCTTCGTACAGTGGGACTCACTCACTCACCCACTCTGAGTTGCTTCCTACAGTGGTACTCACTCACTCACTCATTCTAACACACTTTTTACAGTGGGACTCACTCACTCACTCACTCTGAGTTGCTTCCTGAAGTGGGACTCCTTCACTCACTCACTCTAACCTCCTTCCTGCAGTGGGACTCACTCACTTATTCTAACCCTCTTCTTACAGTGGGACTCACTCACTCACTCTAACCCGCGCCCTACAGTGGGACTCACTCACTCACTCTAACCCGCTTCCTACAGTGGGACTCACTCACTCACTCACTCTAACCCGCTTCCTACAGTGGGACACACTCACTCACCCACTCGGAATTGCTTCCTACAGTGGGGCTCACTCACACACTCACTTTGAGCCGCTTCCTACAGTGGGACTCATACACTCACTCACTCTAGCCCACGTTTTACAGTGGGACTCACTCACTCACTCTAACCCGTGCCCTACACTGGGACTCACTCACTCACTCACTCTGAGTTGCTTCCTGAAGTGGGACTCCCTCACTCACTCACTCTAACCTGCTTCCTACAGTGGGACACACTCACTCACCCACTCTGAGTTGCTTCCTACAGTGGGGCCCACTCACTCACTGACTTTGAGCCGCGTCCTGCAGTGGAACTCATACACTCACTCACTCTAAACCCACTTTTTACAGTAGGACTCACTCACTCACTCTAACCCGAGCCCTACACTGGGACTCACTCACTCACTCACTCTAACCCGCTTCCTACAGTGGAACACACTCAGTAACTCTAACCAGCTTCCTACAGTGGGGCTCACTCACTCACTCTAACCACGCCCTACACTGGGACTCACTCACTTACTCTAACCCGCTTCCTACAGTGGGACTCACTCACTCACTCACTCTAACTCGCTTCCTCCAGTGGGACTCACTCACTCACTCACTCTAACACATTTTTTACAGTGGGTCTCACTCACTCAGTCTAACCCGCACCGTACACTCGGATACACTCACTCACTCACTCTAACCCGCTTCATACAGTGGGGCACAAGCAGTAACTCTAACCAGCTTCCTACAGTGGGACTCACTCACTTACTCTATGCCCGCCCTATACTTGGACTCCCTCACTCACTCTAATCTGCTTCCTACAGTGGGACTCACTCTCTGACTCACTCATTCTAACCCACTTCCTACAGTGGGACTCACTCACTCACTCTAACCTCCGCCCTAGAGTGGGACTCACTCACTCACTCACTCTAACCCGCGCCCTACAGTGGGACTCACTCACTTCCTCTAACCCGCTTCCTACAGTGGGACTCACTCACTCACTCACTTTGAGCTGCTTCCTGCAGCAGGAGTCATACACTCACTCACTCTAACCCGCGCCCTACAGTGGGACTAACTCACTCACTCTAACCACGCCCTACACTGGGACTCACTCACTCACTTACTCTGAGTTGCTTCCTACAGTGGGACTCCCTGACTCACTCACTCTAACCCGCTTCCTACAGTTGGAGTCACTCACTTATTCTAACCCTCTTACAGTGGGACTCCCTCACTCACTCTAACCCGCGCCCTACAGTGGGACTCACTCACTCACTCTAACCCGCTTCTTACAGTGGGAATCACTCACTTATTCTACCCTCTTCCTACAGTTGCGCTCACTCACTCACTCTAACCACGCCCTACATTGGGACTCACTCACTTACTCTAACCAGCTTCCTACAGTGGGACTCTCTCACTCACTCACTCTAACCCGCTTCCTACAGTGGGACTCACTCACTTATTCTAGCCCTCTTCTTACAGTGGGACTCCCTCACTCACTCTAACCCGCGCCCTACAGTGGGACTCACTCACTCATTCTAACCCGCTTCTTACAGTGGGAATCACTCACTTATTCTACCCTCTTCCTACAGTTGCGCTCACTCACTCACTCTAACCACGCCCTACATTGGGACTCACTCACTTACTATAACCAGCTTCCTACAGTGGGACTCACTCACTCACTCACTCTAACCCGCGCCCTACAGTGGGACTCACTTGCTCACTCTAACCCGCTTCCTACAGTGGGACTCTCTCACTCACTCTAACCCGCGCCCTACGCTGGGACTCACTCACTCACTCAATCTAACCTGCTTCGTACAGTGGGACACACTCAGTAACTTTAACCAGCTTCCTACAGTGGGACTCACTCACTCACTCTAACCACGCCCTACACTGGGACTCGCTCACTCACTCTAACCCGCTTCCTACAATGGTCTCACTCACTCACTCACTCTAACCCGCTTCCCTCAGTGGGACTCACTCACTCACTCACTCTAACCCACTTCCTATAATGGTACTCACTCACTCGCCAACTCTGAGTTGTTTCCTACAGTGGGATTCACTCACTCACTCACTCTAACCCGCTTCCTACAGTGGGACACACTCACTCACCCACTGTGAGTTGCTACCTACAGTGGGACTCACTCACTCACTCACTCTGAGCCGCTTACTGCAGCAGGACTCCTACACTCACTCACTCTAACCTGCGCCCTACAGTGGGACTCACTCATTCACTCAATCTAACCTGCTTCCTACACTGGGACTCACTCACTCACTCACTCTAACCCGCTTCCTACAGTGGAACACACTCAGTAACTCTAACCAGCTTCCTACAGTGGGGCTCACTCACTCACTCTAACCACGCCCTACACTGGGACTCACTCACTTACTCTAACACGCTTCCTACAGTGGGACTCACTCACTCACCCACTCTAACCCGCTTCCTACAATGGGACTCACTCACTCACTCTAACCTGTGCCCTACACTGGGACTCACTCACTCAATTAATCTAACCTGCTTCCTACAGTGGGACACACTCACTCACCCACTCGGAGTTGCTTCCTACAGTGGGGCTCACTCACTCACTCACTTTGAGCCGCGTCCTACACTGGAACTCATACACTCACTCACTCTAACCCGCTTTTTACAGTAGGACTCACTCACTCACTCTAACCCACGCCCTACACTGGGACTCACTCACTCACTCTAACGCGCTTCCTCCAGTGGGACTCACTCACTCACTCACTCTAACCCATTTTTTACAGTGGGGCTCACTCACTCAGTCTAACCCGCACCGTACACTCGGATTCACTCACTCACTCACTCTAACCCGCTTCATACAGTGGGGCACAAGCAGTAACTCTAACCAGCTTCCTACAGTGGGACTCACTCACTCACTCACTCATTCTAACCCACTTCCTACAGTGGGACTCACTCACTCACTCTAACCTGCGCCCTACAGTGGGACTCACTCACTCACTTACTCTGAGTTGCTTCCTACAGTGGGACTCCCTGACTCACTCACTCTAACCCGCTTCCTACAGTTGGAGTCACTCACTTATTCCAACCCTCTTCTTACAGTGGGACTCCCTCACTCACTCTAACCCGCGCCCTACAGTGGGACTCACTCACTCAATCTAACCCGCTACCTACAGTGGGAATCACTCACTTATTCTAACCTCTTCCTACACTTGCGCTCACTCACTCGCTCTAACCCGCGCCCTACAGTGGGACTCACTCGCTCACTCTAACCCGCTTCCTACAGTGGGACTCACTCACTTATTCTAGCCCTCTTCTTACAGTGGGACTCACTCACTCACTCTAACCCGCGCCCTACAGTGGGACTCACTTGCTCACTCTAACCCGCTTCCTACAGTGGGACTCACTCACTTACTCTAACCCGCGCCCTACGCTGGGACTCACTCACTCACTCAATCTAACCTGCTTCGTACAGTGGGACACACTCAGTAACTTTAACCAGCTTCCTACAGTGGGACTCACTCACTCACTCTAACCACGCCCTACACTGGGACTCGCTCACTCACTCTAACCCGCTTCCTACAATGGTCTCACTCACTCACTCACTCTAACCCGCTTCCCACAGTGGGACTCACTCACTCACTCACTCTAACCCACTTCCTATAATGGTACTCACTCACTCGCCAACTCTGAGTTGTTTCCTACAGTGGGATTCACTCACTCACTCACTCTAACCCGCTTCCTACAGTGGGACTCACTCACTCACTCTAACCCTCTTCCTATAGTGGGACTAACTCACTCACTCTAACCCGCTTCCTACAGTGGGACACACTCACTCACCCACTCTGAGTTGCTTCCTACAGTGGGACTCACTCACTCACTCACTCTGAGCCGCTTACTGCAGCAGGACTCCTACACTCACTCACTCTAACCTGCGCCCTACAGTGGGACTCACTCATTCACTCAATCTAACCTGCTTCCTACACTGGGACTCACTCACTCACTCACTCTAACCCGCTTCCTACAGTGGAACACACTCAGTAACTCTAACCAGCTTCCTACAGTGGGGCTCACTCACTCACTCTAACCACGCCCTACACTGGGACTCACTCACTTACTCTAACCCGCTTCCTACAGTGGGACTCACTCACTCACCCACTCTAATCCGCTTCCTACAATGGGACTCACTCACTCACTCTAACCTGTGCCCTACACTGGGACTCACTCACTCAATTAATCTAACCTGCTTCCTACAGTGGGACACACTCACTCACCCACTCGGAGTTGCTTCCTACAGTGGGGCTCACTCACTCACTCACTTTGAGCCGCGTCCTACACTGGAACTCATACACTCACTCACTCTAACCCGCTTTTTACAGTAGGACTCACTCACTCACTCTAACCCACGCCCTACACTGGGACTCACTCACTCACTCTAACACGCTTCCTCCAGTGGGACTCACTCACTCACTCACTCTAACCCATTTTTTACAGTGGGGCTCACTCACTCAGTCTAACCCGCACCGTACACTCGGATTCACTCACTCACTCACTCTAACCCGCTTCATACAGTGGGGCACAAGCAGTAACTCTAACCAGCTTCCTACAGTGGGACTCACTCACTCACTCACTCATTCTAACCCACTTCCTACAGTGGGACTCACTCACTCACTCTAACCTGCGCCCTACAGTGGGACTCACTCACTCACTTACTCTGAGTTGCTTCCTACAGTGGGACTCCCTGACTCACTCACTCTAACCCGCTTCCTACAGTTGGAGTCACTCACTTATTCCAACCCTCTTCTTACAGTGGGACTCCCTCACTCACTCTAACCCGCGCCCTACAGTGGGACTCACTCACTCACTCTAACCCGCTTCCTACAGTGGGAATCACTCACTTATTCTAACCTCTTCCTACACTTGCGCTCACTCACTCGCTCTAACCCGCGCCCTACAGTGGGACTCACTCGCTCACTCTAACCCGCTTCCTACAGTGGGACTCACTCACTTATTCTAGCCCTCTTCTTACAGTGGGACTCACTCACTCACTCTAACCCGCGCCCTACAGTGGGACTCACTTGCTCACTCTAACCCGCTTCCTACAGTGGGACTCACTCACTTACTCTAACCCGCGCCCTACGCTGGGACTCACTCACTCACTCAATCTAACCTGCTTCGTACAGTGGGACACGCTCAGTAACTTTAACCAGCTTCCTACAGTGGGACTCACTCACTCACTCTAACCACGCCCTACACTGGGACTCGCTCACTCACTCTAACCCGCTTCCTACAATGGTCTCACTCACTCACTCACTCTAACCCGCTTCCCACAGTGGGACTCACTCACTCACTCACTCTACCCACTTCCTATAATGGTACTCACTCACTCGCCAACTCTGAGTTGTTTCCTACAGTGGGATTCACTCACTCACTCACTCTAACCCGCTTCCTACAGTGGGACTCACTCACTCACTCTAACCCTCTTCCTATAGTGGGACTAACTCACTCACTCTAACCCGCTTCCTACAGTGGGACACACTCACTCACCCACTCTGAGTTGCTTCCTACAGTGGGACTCACTCACTCACTCACTCTGAGCCGCTTACTGCAGCAGGACTCCTACACTCACTCACTCTAACCTGCGCCCTACAGTGGGACTCACTCATTCACTCAATCTAACCTGCTTCCTACACTGGGACTCACTCACTCACTCACTCTAACCCGCTTCCTACAGTGGAACACACTCAGTAACTCTAACCAGTTTCCTACAGTGGGGCTCACTCACTCACTCTAACCACGCCCTACACTGGGACTCACTCACTTACTCTAACCCGCTTCCTACAGTGGGACTCACTCACTCACTCACTCTAACCCGCTTCCTACAATGGGACTCACTCACTCACTCTAACCTGCGCCCTACACTGGGACTCACTCACTCAATCAATCTAACCTGCTTCCTACAGTGGGACACACTCACTCACCCACTCGGAGTTGCTTCCTACAGTGGGGCTCACTCACTCACTCACTTTGAGCCGCGTCCTACACTGGAACTCATACACTCACTCACTCTAACCCGCTTTTTACAGTAGGACTCACTCACTCACTCTAACCCACGCCCTACACTGGGACTCACTCACTCACTCACTCTAACGCGCTTCCTCCAGTGGGACTCACTCACTCACTCACTCTAACCCATGTTTTACAGTGGGGCTCACTCACTCAGTCTAACCCGCACCGTACACTCGGATTCACTCACTCACTCACTCTAACCCGCTTCATACAGTGGGGCACAAGCAGTAACTCTAACCAGCTTCCTACAGTGGGACTCACTCACTCACTCACGCATTCTAACCCACTTCCTACAGTGGGACTCACTCACTCACTCTAACCTGTGCCCTACAGTGGGACTCACTCACTCACTTACTCTGAGTTGCTTCCTACAGTGGGACTCCCTGACTCACTCACTCTTACCCGCTTCCTACAGTTGGAGTCACTCACTTATTCCAACCCTCTTCTTACAGTGGGACTCCCTCACTCACTCTAACCCGCGCCCTACAGTGGGACTCACTCACTCACTCTAACCCGCTTCTTACAGTGGGAATCACTCACTTATTCTAACCTCTTCCTACAGTTGCGCTCACTCACTCACTCTAACCACGTCCTACACTGGGACTCACTCACTCACTCTAACCCGCTTCCTACAGTGGGACTCACTCACTTATTCTAGCCCTCTTCTTACAGTGGGACTCACTCACTCACTCTAACCCGCGCCCTACAGTGGGACTCACTTGCTCACTCTAACCCTCTTCCTATAGTGGGACTAACTCACTCACTCTAACCCGCTTCCTACAGTGGGACACACTCACTCACCCACTCTGAGTTGCTTCCTACAGTGGGACTCACTCACTCACTCACTCTGAGCCGCTTACTGCAGCAGGACTCCTACACTCACTCACTCTAACCTGTGCCCTACAGTGGGACTCACTCATTCACTCAATCTAACCTGCTTCCTACAGTGGGACTCACTCACTCACTCACTCTAACCCGCTTCCTACAGTGGAACACACTCAGTAACTCTAACCAGCTTCCTACAATGGTCTCACTCACTCACTCTAACCACGCCCTACACTGGGACTCACTCACTTACTCTAACGCGCTTCCTACAGTGGGACTCACTCACTCACTCACTCTAACCCGCTTCCTACAATGGGACTCACTCACTCACTCTAACCTGCGCCCTACACTGGGACTCACTCACTCAATCAATCTAACCTGCTTCCTACAGTGGGACACACTCACTCACCCACTCGGAGTTGCTTCCTACAGTGGTACTCACTCACTCACTCACTTTGAGCCGCGTCCTACAGTGGAACTCATACACTCACTCACTCTAACCCGCTTTTTACAGTAGGACTCACTCACTCACTCTAACCCACGCCCTACACTGGGACTCACTCACTCACTCACTCTAACACGCTTCCTCCAGTGGGACTCACTCACTCACTCACTCTAACCCATTTTTTACAGTGGGGCTCACTCACTCAGTCTAACCCGCACCGTACACTCGGATTCACTCACTCACTCACTCTAACCCGCTTCATACAGTGGGGCACAAGCAGTAACTCTAACCAGCTTCCTACAGTGGGACTCACTCACTCACTCACTCATTCTAACCCACTTCCTACAGTGGGACTCACTCACTCACTCTAACCTGCGCCCTACAGTGGGACTCACTCACTCACTTACTCTGAGTTGCTTCCTACAGTGGGACTCCCTGACTCACTCACTCTAACCCGCTTCCTACAGTTGGAGTCACTCACTTATTCCAACCCTCTTCTTACAGTGGGACTCCCTCACTCACTCTAACCCGCGCCCTACAGTGGGACTCACTCACTCACTCTAACCCGCTTCTTACAGTGGGAATCACTCACTTATTCTAACCTCTTCCTACAGTTGCGCTCACTCACTCACTCTAACCACGTCCTACACTGGGACTCACTCACTTACTCTAACCAGCTTCCTACAGTTGGACTCACTCAGTCACTCACTCTAACCCGCTTCCTACGGTGGGACTCACTCACTTATTCTAACCCTCTTCCCACAGTGGGGCTCACTCACTCATTCTAACCCGCATCCTACATCGGGACTCACTCACTCACGCACTCTAACCCGCGTCCTACAGTGGGAAACACTCCACTCACCCACTCTGAGTTGCTTCCTAGAGTGGGGCTCACTCACTCACTCACTTTGAGCCGCTTCCTACTGTGGGACTCATATACTCAATTACTCTAGACCACTTTTTATAATGGGACTCACTCACTCACTCTAACCCGCGCCCTACACTGGGACTCACTCACTCATTCACTCTAACCCGCTTCCGACAGTGGGACTCACTCACTCACTCTAACCAGCTTCCTACAGTGGCGCTCGCTCACTCACTGTAACCACGCCCTACAGGGGGACTCACTCACTTACTCTAACCAGCTTCCTACAGTGGGACTCACTCAGTCACTCACTCTAACCTGCTTCCTACAGTGGGACACACTCACTCACTCACTCTGTGTTGCTTCCTACAGTGGGACCCACTCATTCACTCACTCACTCTAACCCGTTTCCTACAGTGGGACACACTCAGTAACTCTAACCAGCTTACTACAGTGGGACTCACTCACTCACTCACTCTGAGCTTCTTCCTACACTGGGACACACACTCTCACTTACTCTAGACCCGTTCCCAACACTGGGATACACTCAGTAACTCTAAGCAGCTTCCTACAGTGGGGCTCACTCACTCACTCTAACTACGCCCTACACTGGGACTCACTCACTTACTCTAACCCGCGCCCTACATTGGGACTCACTCAGTCACCCACTCTGAGTTGCTTCCTACAGTGGGCCTCACTCATTCACTCAATCTAACCTGCTTCCTACACTGGGACTCACTCACTCACTCTAACCCGCTTCCTACAGTGGAACACACTCAGTAACTCTAACCAGCTTCCTACAGTGGGGCTCACTCACTCACTCTAACCACGCCCTACACTGGGACTCACTCACTTACTCTAACCTGCTTCCCATAGTGCAACTCACTCACTCACTCACTCTAACCCACTTCCTAGAGTGGTACTCACTCGCCAACTCTGAGTTGTTTCCTACAGTGGGATTCACTCACTCACTCACTTTAACCGCTTCCTATAGTGAGACACACTCAGTCACTCTAACCCGCTTCCTACAGTGGGACTCACTCACTCACTCACTCTAACCCGCGCCCTACACTGGGACTCACTCACTTACTCTGACCCGCTTCGTACAGTGGGACTCACTCACTCACTCACTCATTCTAACCCACTTCATACAGTGGGACTCACTCACTCACCCACTCTGAGTTGCTTCCTACAGTGGGACTCACTCACTCACTCACTCTAACCCACTTCCTACAGTGGGACTCACTCACTCACTCACTCTGAGTTGCTTCCTGCAGTGGGACTCCCTCACTCACTCACTCTAACCTGCTTCCTGCAGTGGGATTCACTCACTTATTCTAACCCTCTTCTTACAGAGGGACTCACTCACTCACTCTAACCCGCTTCCTACAGTGGGACACACTCACCCACTCAAAATTGCTTCCTACAGTGGGGCTCACTCACTCACTCACTTTGAGCCGCTTCCTACAGTGGGACTCATACACTCACTCACTCTAGCCCACTTTTTACAGTGGGACTCACTCACTCACTCTAACCCGCTTCCTACAGTGGGACACGCTCAGTAACTCTAACCAGCTTCCTACAGTGGGGCTCACTCACTCACTCTATGCACGCCCTACACTGGGACTCACTCGCTTACTCTAATCCGCTTCCTACAGTGGGACTCACTCACTCACTCACTCATTCTAACCCACTTCATACAGTGGGACTCACTCACTTACTCTAACCTGCGCCCTACAGTGGGACTCAGTCACTCACTCACTCTAACCCGCTTCCCACAGTGGGACTCACTCACTTACTCTAACCCGCTTCCTACAGTGGGACTCACTCACTCACCCACTCTGAGTTGCTTCCTACAGTGGGACTCACTCACTCTCTCACTTTGAGCTGCTTCCTGCAGCAGGACTCATACACTCACTCACTCTAACCCGCGCCGTACAGTGGGACTAACTCACTCACTCTAACCCGCGCCCTACAGTGGGACTCACTCACTCGCTCTGAGTTCCTTCCTACAGTGGGATTCCCTGACTCACTCACTCTAACCCGCTTCCTACAGTTGGAGTCACTCAGTTATTCTAACCCTCTTCTTACACTGGGACTCACTCACTTACTCTAACCTGCTTCCCACAGTGCAACTCACTCACTCACTCACTCTAACCCACTTTTTACAGTGAGACTCCCTCACTCACTCACTCTAACCCGCTTCCTACGGTGGGACTCACTCACTTATTCTAACCCTCTTCCCACAGTGGGACTCACTCACTCACTCTAACCCGCATCCTGCATCGGGACTCACTCACTCACGCACTCTAACCCGCGTCCTACAGTGGGAAACACTCACTCACCCACTCTGAGTTGCTTCCTACAGTGGGGCTCACTCACTCACTCACTTTGAGCCGCTTCCTACAGTGGGACTCATACACTCACTCACTCTAACCGACTTTTTACAGTGGGACTCACTCACTCAATCTAACCCGCGTCCTACTCTGGGACTCACTCACTCACTCACTCTAACTCGTTTCCTACAGTGGGACACACTCAGTCACTCTAACCCTCTTCCTATAGTGGGACTCACTCACTCACTCGCTCTAACTCGCGTTCTACACTGGGACTCACTCACTCACTCACTCTAAACTGCTCCCTACAGTGGGACACACTCAGTAACTTTAACCAGCTTCCTACAGTGGGACTCACTCACTCACTCACTCTGACCACGCCCTACACTGGGACTCACTCACTCACTCTAACCCACGCCCTACAGTGGGACTCACTCACTCACTCACTCTAACCTGCTTGCCAGAGTGGGACTCACTCACTTACTCACTCTAACCCACTTCCTAGAATGGTACTCACTCACTCGCCAACTCTGAGTTGTTTCCTAGAGTGGGATTCACTCACTCACTCACTCTAACCCGCTTCCTACAGTAGGACACACTCAGTCACTCTAACCCTCTTCCTACAGTGGGACTCACTCACTCACTCACTCTAACCCGCTTCTTACAGTGGGAATCACTCACTTATTCTAACCTCTTCCTACAGTTGCGCTCACTCACTCACTCTAACCACGTCCTACACTGGGACTCACTCACTCACTCTAACCCGCTTCCTACAGTGGGACTCACTCACTTATTCTAGCCCTCTTCTTACAGTGGGACTCACTCACTCACTCTAACCCGCGCCCTACAGTGGGACTCACTTGCTCACTCTAACCCTCTTCCTATAGTGGGACTAACTCACTCACTCTAACCCGCTTCCTACAGTGGGACACACTCACTCACCCACTCTGAGTTGCTTCCTACAGTGGGACTCACTCACTCACTCACTCTGAGCCGCTTACTGCAGCAGGACTCCTACACTCACTCACTCTAACCTGCGCCCTACAGTGGGACTCACTCATTCACTCAATCTAACCTGCTTCCTACACTGGGACTCACTCACTCACTCTCTCTAACCCGCTTCCTACAGTGGAACACACTCAGTAACTCTAACCAGCTTCCTACAATGGTCTCACTCACTCACTCTAACCACGCCCTACACTGGGACTCACTCACTTACTCTAACGCGCTTCCTACAGTGGGACTCACTCACTCACTCACTCTAACCCGCTTCCTACAATGGGACTCACTCACTCACTCTAACCTGCGCCCTACACTGGGACTCACTCACTCAATCAATCTAACCTGCTTCCTACAGTGGGACACACTCACTCACCCACTCGGAGTTGCTTCCTACAGTGGTACTCACTCACTCACTCACTTTGAGCCGCGTCCTACAGTGGAACTCATACACTCACTCACTCTAACCCGCTTTTTACAGTAGGACTCACTCACTCACTCTAACCCACGCCCTACACTGGGACTCACTCACTCACTCACTCTAACACGCTTCCTCCAGTGGGACTCACTCACTCACTCACTCTAACCCATTTTTTACAGTGGGGCTCACTCACTCAGTCTAACCCGCACCGTACACTCGGATTCACTCACTCACTCACTCTAACCCGCTTCATACAGTGGGGCACAAGCAGTAACTCTAACCAGCTTCCTACAGTGGGACTCACTCACTCACTCACTCATTCTAACCCACTTCCTACAGTGGGACTCACTCACTCACTCTAACCTGCGCCCTACAGTGGGACTCACTCACTCACTTACTCTGAGTTGCTTCCTACAGTGGGACTCCCTGACTCACTCACTCTAACCCGCTTCCTACAGTTGGAGTCACTCACTTATTCCATCCCTCTTCTTACAGTGGGACTCCCTCACTCACTCTAACCCGCGCCCTACAGTGGGACTCACTCACTCACTCTAACCCGCTTCTTACAGTGGGAATCACTCACTTATTCTAACCTCTTCCTACAGTTGCGCTCACTCACTCACTCTAACCACGTCCTACACTGGGACTCACTCACTTACTCTAACCAGCTTCCTACAGTTGGACTCACTCAGTCACTCACTCTAACCCGCTTCCTACGGTGGGACTCACTCACTTATTCTAACCCTCTTCCCACAGTGGGGCTCACTCACTCATTCTAACCCGCATCCTACATCGGGACTCACTCACTCACGCACTCTAACCCGCGTCCTACAGTGGGAAACACTCCACTCACCCACTCTGAGTTGCTTCCTACAGTGAGGCTCACTCACTCACTCACTTTGAGCCGCTTCCTACTGTGGGACTCATATACTCAATTACTCTAGACCACTTTTTATAATGGGACTCACTCACTCACTCTAACCCGCGCCCTACACTGGGACTCACTCACTCATTCACTCTAACCCGCTTCCGACAGTGGGACTCACTCACTCACTCTAACCAGCTTCCTACAGTGGCGCTCGCTCACTCACTGTAACCACGCCCTACAG
Organism: Falco peregrinus; assembly: GCF_023634155.1. Taxonomy (NCBI): domain Eukaryota; kingdom Metazoa; phylum Chordata; class Aves; order Falconiformes; family Falconidae; genus Falco; species Falco peregrinus. Next base: position 5,618,877 of record NC_073743.1, on the reverse strand, counting down.
GGGGACTCACTCACTTACTCTAACCAGCTTCCTACAGTGGGACTCACTCAGTCACTCACTCTAACCTGCTTCCTACAGTGGGACACACTCACTCACTCACTCTGTGTTGCTTCCTACAGTGGGACCCACTCATTCACTCACTCACTCTAACCCGTTTCCTACAGTGGGACACACTCAGTAACTCTAACCAGCTTCCTACAGTGGGACTCACTCACTCACTCACTCTGAGCTTCTTCCTACACTGGGACACACACTCTCACTTACTCTAGACCCGTTCCCAACACTGGGATACACTCAGTAACTCTAAGCAGCTTCCTACAGTGGGGCTCACTCACTCACTCTAACTACGCCCTACACTGGGACTCACTCACTTACTCTAACCCGCGCCCTACATTGGGACTCACTCAGTCACCCACTCTGAGTTGCTTCCTACAGTGGGCCTCACTCATTCACTCAATCTAACCTGCTTCCTACACTGGGACTCACTCACTCACTCTAACCCGCTTCCTACAGTGGAACACACTCAGTAACTCTAACCAGCTTCCTACAGTGGGGCTCACTCACTCACTCTAACCACGCCCTACACTGGGACTCACTCACTTACTCTAACCTGCTTCCCATAGTGCAAATCACTCACTCACTCACTCTAACCCACTTCCTAGAGTGGTACTCACTCGCCAACTCTGAGTTGTTTCCTACAGTGGGATTCACTCACTCACTCACTTTAACCGCTTCCTATAGTGAGACACACTCAGTCACTCTAACCCGCTTCCTACAGTGGGACTCACTCACTCACTCACTCTAACCCGCGCCCTACACTGGGACTCACTCACTTACTCTGACCCGCTTCGTACAGTGGGACTCACTCACTCACTCACTCATTCTAACCCACTTCATACAGTGGGACTCACTCACTCACCCACTCTGAGTTGCTTCCTACAGTGGGACTCACTCACTCACTCACTCTAACCCACTTCCTACAGTGGGACTCACTCACTCACTCACTCTGAGTTGCTTCCTGCAGTGGGACTCCCTCACTCACTCACTCTAACCTGCTTCCTGCAGTGGGATTCACTCACTTATTCTAACCCTCTTCTTACAGAGGGACTCACTCACTCACTCTAACCCGCTTCCTACAGTGGGACACACTCACCCACTCAAAATTGCTTCCTACAGTGGGGCTCACTCACTCACTCACTTTGAGCCGCTTCCTACAGTGGGACTCATACACTCACTCACTCTAGCCCACTTTTTACAGTGGGACTCACTCACTCACTCTAACCCGCTTCCTACAGTGGGACACGCTCAGTAACTCTAACCAGCTTCCTACAGTGGGGCTCACTCACTCACTCTATGCACGCCCTACACTGGGACTCACTCGCTTACTCTAATCCGCTTCCTACAGTGGGACTCACTCACTCACTCATTCTAACCCACTTCATACAGTGGGACTCACTCACTTACTCTAACCTGCGCCCTACAGTGGGACTCAGTCACTCACTCACTCTAACCCGCTTCCCACAGTGGGACTCACTCACTTACTCTAACCCGCTTCCTACAGTGGGACTCACTCACTCACCCACTCTGAGTTGCTTCCTACAGTGGGACTCACTCACTCTCTCACTTTGAGCTGCTTCCTGCAGCAGGACTCATACACTCACTCACTCTAACCCGCGCCGTACAGTGGGACTAACTCACTCACTCTAACCCGCGCCCTACAGTGGGACTCACTCACTCGCTCTGAGTTCCTTCCTACAGTGGGACTCCCTGACTCACTCACTCTAACCCGCTTCCTACAGTTGGAGTCACTCAGTTATTCTAACCCTCTTCTTACACTGGGACTCACTCACTTACTCTAACCTGCTTCCCACAGTGCAACTCACTCACTCACTCACTCTAACCCACTTTTTACAGTGAGACTCCCTCACTCACTCACTCTAACCCGCTTCCTACGGTGGGACTCACTCACTTATTCTAACCCTCTTCCCACAGTGGGACTCACTCACTCACTCTAACCCGCATCCTGCATCGGGACTCACTCACTCACGCACTCTAACCCGCGTCCTACAGTGGGAAACACTCACTCACCCACTCTGAGTTGCTTCCTACAGTGGGGCTCACTCACTCACTCACTTTGAGCCGCTTCCTACAGTGGGACTCATACACTCACTCACTCTAACCGACTTTTTACAGTGGGACTCACTCACTCAATCTAACCCGCGTCCTACTCTGGGACTCACTCACTCACTCACTCTAACTCGCTTCCTACAGTGGGACACACTCAGTCACTCTAACCCTCTTCCTATAGTGGGACTCACTCACTCACTCGCTCTAACTCGCGTTCTACACTGGGACTCACTCACTCACTCACTCTAAACTGCTCCCTACAGTGGGACACACTCAGTAACTTTAACCAGCTTCCTACAGTGGGACTCACTCACTCACTCACTCTGACCACGCCCTACACTGGGACTCACTCACTCACTCTAACCCACGCCCTACAGTGGGACTCACTCACTCACTCACTCTAACCTGCTTGCCAGAGTGGGACTCACTCACTTACTCACTCTAACCCACTTCCTAGAATGGTACTCACTCACTCGCCAACTCTGAGTTGTTTCCTAGAGTGGGATTCACTCACTCACTCACTCTAACCCGCTTCCTACAGTAGGACACACTCAGTCACTCTAACCCTCTTCCTACAGTGGGACTCACTCACTCACTCACTCTAACCCGCGCCCTACACTGGGACTCACTCACTCACTCACTCTAAACCACTTTTTACAGTGGGACTCCCTTCACTCTATCTCACTCTAACCCGCTTCCTACAGTGGGACACACTCACGTACTCTAACCCGCTTCATACAGTGGGACTCACTCACTTACTCTAACCCGCTTCCTACAGCTGGACTCACTCATACTAACCCTCTTCCTACAGTGGGAAACACTCAAGCACCCACTCTGAGTTGTTTCCTACACTGGTGCTCACTCAATCACTCACTTTGAGCCGCTTCCTACAGTGGGACTCATACACTCACTCACTCTAACCCACTTTTTACAGTGGGACTCACTCACTCACTCTAACCCGTGTCCTACACTGGGACTCACTCACTCTGACCCGCTTCTTACAGTGGAACACACTCAGTCACTCACTCTAACCCACTTCCTTCAATGGGATTCACTCACTCACTCTAACCCGCTTCCTACAGTGGGACACACTCACTCACCCACTCCGAGTTGCTTCCTACAGTGAGGCTCACTCACTCACTTTACTTTGAGCCGCTTCCTACAGTGGGACTCATAAACTCACTCCCTATAAACCCCTTTTTAAAGTGGGACTCACTCACTCACTCTAACCTGCGCCCTACACTGGGACTCATTCACTCCCTCACTCTAACCCGCTTCCTACAGTGGGACACACTCAGTAACTCTAACCAGCTTCCTACAGTGGGGCTCACTCACTCACTCTAACCAGCGCCCTACTTTGGGACTCATTCACTCACTCTAACCTGCTTCCTACAGTGGGACTCACTCAGTCACTCACTCTAACCCGCTTCATTCAGTGGGACTCAATCACTCACTCTAACCCGCGCCCTACACTGGGACTCACTCACTTACTCTAACCGTCTTCCTACAGTGGGACTCACTCACTCACTCTAACCCGCTTCCTACTCTGGGACTCACTCACTTACTCTAACCGTCTTCCTACAGTGGGACTCACTCACTCACTCTAACCCGCTTCCTAACGTGGGACTCACTCACTCACTCACATTAACCCGCTTACTAAACGGGGACTCACTGACTCTAACCCGCTTCCTACAGTGGGACTCACTCACTCACTCACTCTAACCTGCTTCCTATAGTGGGACACACTCACTCACTCACTCTAACCCGCGCCCTACAGTGGGACTCACTCTCTCACTCTAAGCCGCGCCCTACACTGGGAATCACTCACTCCCTCTAAGCCGCTACCTACAGTGGGACTCACTCACTCACTCTAACCCGCACCCTACAGTGAGACTCACTCACTCACTCACAGTAACCCGCTTCCTACAGTGGGACTCACTCACTCAGTCACTCTAACCCGCGCCCTACACTGGGACTCACTCACTTACTCTAACTGTCTTCCTACAGTGGGACTCACTCTACTCACTCTAACCCTCTTACTACAGTGGGACTCACTCACTCACACTAACCCGCTTCCTTCAGTGGGACTCACTCACTCACTCACATTAACCAGCTCCCTAAACGGGGACTCACTCACTCAGTCACTTTAAGCCGCTTCCTACAGTGGGACTCACTCACTCACTCACTCTAACCCGCTTCTTACAGTGGGACACACTCAGTCGCTCTAACCAGCTTACGACAATGGGGCTCACTCATTTACTCTAACCCGCGCACTACAATGGGACTCACTCGCTTAGTCTAACACGCTTCCTACAGTGGGACTCACTCACTCACTCACTCTAACCGGTGCCCTACACTGGGACTCATTCACTCCCTCACTCTAACCCACTTCCTAGAGTGGGACACACTCAGTAACTCAAACCAGCTTCCTACAGTGGGGCTCACTCACTCACTCTAACCTGCGCCCTACAGTGGGACTCACTCATTCACTCTAACCCGCTTCCTACAGTGGGACTCACTCACTCACTCACTCTAACCCGCTTCCTACAGTGGGACTCACTCACTCACTCACTCTAACCAGCTTCCTTCAGTGGGACACCCTCACTCACTCACTCTAACCCGTTTTCTACAGTGGGTTTCACTCACTCACTCTATCCTGTTTCCTACAGTGGGACTCACTCACTCAACTCACTCTAACCCGATTCCTATAGTGGGATACACTCAGTCACTCTAACCTTCCTTCTACAGTGGGACGCACGCACACATGCTAACCCTCGCCCTACAGTGGGACTCACTCACTGACTCTAACCCGCTTCCTACAGAGGTACTCAGTCACTTACTCACTCTAACCCGCTTCCTACAGTGGGACTCACTCACTCTAACCCACGCCCTACACTGGGACTCACTCATTTACTCTAACCCGCTTCCTTCAGTGGGACTCACTCACTCACTCACTCTAACCAGCTTCCTACAGTGGGAGTCACTCACTCACACTAACCCTTTTTCTACAGTGGGTTTCACTCACTCACTCTATCCCGCTTCCTACAGTAGGACTCACTCACTCACACACTCACTCTAACCCACTTCCTACAATGGGACTCACTCACTCGCCAACTCTGAGTTGCTTCCGACCGTGTGACTCGCTCACTCACTCACGCTAACCCGCTTCCGACAGTGGGAGATACTCAGTCACTCTAAACCTCTTCCTACAGTGGGACTCGCTCACTCACTCACTCCAACCCATGCCCTACAGTGGGACTCACTCACTCACTCTAACCCACACCCTACAGTGGGACTCACTCACTCACTCACTCTAACCCACGCCCTACAGTGGGACTCACTCACTCACTCACATTAACCCGCTTACTAAACGGGGACTCACTGACTCTAACCCGCTTCCTACAGTGGGACTCACTCACTCACTCACTCTAACCCGCTTCCTATAGTGGGACACACTCAGTAACTCTAACCAGCTTACTACATTGGGGCTCACTCACTCACTCTGACCCGTATCCTACAGTGGATTTCACTCACTCTATCCCCCTTCGTACAGTGGGACTCACTCACTCACTCACTCTAACCCGCGCCCTACAGTGGGACTCACTCTCTCACTCTAAGCCGCGCCCTACACTGGGAATCACTCACTCCCTCTAAGCCGCTACCTACAGTGGGACTCACTCACTCACTCTAACCCGCACCCTACAGTGAGACTCACTCACTCACTCACAGTAACCCGCTTCCTACAGTGGGACTCACTCACTCAGTCACTCTAACCCGCGCCCTACACTGGGACTCACTCACTTACTCTAACTGTCTTCCTACAGTGGGACTCACTCACTCACTCTAACCCGCTTACTACAGTGGGACTCACTCACTCACACTAACCCGCTTCCTAAAGTGGGACTCACTCACTCACTCACATTAACCCGCTCCCTAAACGGGGACTCACTCACTCAGTCACTTTAAGCCGCTTCCTACAGTGGGACTCACTCGCTCACTCACTCTAACCCGATTCTTACAGTGGGACACACTCAGTCGCTCTAACCAGCTTACGACAATGGGACTCACTCATTTACTCTAACCCGCGCACTACAATGGGACTCACTCGCTTAGTCTAACACGCTTCCTACAGTGGGACTCACTCACTCACTCACTCTAACCGGTGCCCTACACTGGGACTCACTCACTCAGTCTATCCCGCTTCCTACAGTGGGACTCACTCACTCACTCATTCTAACCCACTTCCTAGAGTGGGACACACTCAGTAACTCAAACCAGCTTCCTACAGTGGGGCTCACTCACTCACTCTAACCTGCGCCCTACAGTGGGACTCACTCATTCACTCTAACCCGCTTCCTACAGTGGGACTCACTCACTCACTCACTCTAACCCGCTTCCTACAGTGGGACTCACTCACTCACTCACTCTAACCCGCTTCCTTCAGTGGGACTCCCTCACTCACTCACTCTAACCCGCTTCCTACAGTGGGACTCACTCACTCACTCTAACACGCGCCCTACATTGGGACTCACTCACTCACTCTAACCCGTTTTCTACAGTGGGTTTCACTCACTCACTCTATCCTGTTTCCTACAGTGGGACTCACTCACTCACTCACTCTAACCCGATTCCTATAGTGGGATACACTCAGTCACTCTAACCTTCCTTCTACAGTGGGACTCACGCACACATGCTAACCCTCGCCCTACAGTGGGGCTCACTCACTTACTCTAACCCGCTTCCTACAGAGGGACTCAGTCACTTACTCACTCTAACCCGCGCCCTACAGTGGGACTCACTCTCTCACTGTAACCCGCGCCCTACACTGGGGCGCACTCACTCACTCACTCTAACCCACTCCCTACAGTGATACTCACTCACTCACCAAATCTGAGTTGCTTCCTACAGTGGGACTCACTCACTCACTCACTCTAAGCCGCTTCCTGTAGTGGGAAACAGTCAGTAACTCACTCTAACCCGCTTCCTATAGTGGGACACACTCAGTAACTCTAACCAGCTTCCTATAGCGGGGCTCACTCGCTCCAACCCTGCCCTACATTTGGACTCACTCACGCACTCTAACCTGCGCCCTACACTGGGACTCACTCACTCACTCACTCTAACCCGCTTCCTATAGTAGGACACACTCAGTAACTCTGACCATCTTCCTACAGTGGGACTCACTCATTCACTCTAACCCGCTTCCTACAGTGGGACTCACTCACTCTAACCCACGCCCTACACTGGGACTCACTCATTTACTCTAACCCGCTTCCTTCAGTGGGACTCACTCACTCACTCACTCTAACCAGCTTCCTACAGTGGGAGTCACTCACTCACTCTAACCCTTTTTCTACAGTGGGTTTCACTCACTCACTCTATCCCCCTTCCTACAGTGGGACTCACTCACTCACTCACTTTGAGCTGCTTCCTGCAGCAGGACTCACACACTCACTCACTCTAACCCGCGCCCTACAGTGGGACTAACTCATTCACTCTAACCCGCGCCCTACAGTGGGACTCACTCACTCACTTACTCTGAGTTGCTTCCTACAGTGGGACTCCATGACTCACTCACTCTAACCCGCTTCCTACAGTTGGAGTCACTCACTTATTCTAACCCTCTTCTTACAGTGGGACTCCCTCACTCACTCTAACCCGCGCCCTACAGTGGGACTCACTCACTCACTCTAACCCGCGCCCTACAGTGGGACTCACTTGCTCACTCTAACCCGCTTCCTACAGTGGGACTCACTCACTCACTCTAACCCGCGCCCTACGCTGGGACTCACTCACTCACTCAGTCTTACCTGCTTCGTAGAGTGGGACACACTCAGTAACTTTAACCAGCTTCCTACAGTGGGACTCACTCACTCACTCTAACCACGCCCTACACTGGGACTCGCTCACTCACTCTAACCCGCTTCCTACAATGGTCTCACTCACTCACTCACTCTAACCCGCTTCCCACAGTGGGACTCACTCACTCACTCACTCTAACCCACTTCCTACAATGGTACTCACTCACTCGCCAACTCTGAGTTGTTTCCTACAGTAGGATTCACTCACTCACTCACTCTAACCCGCTTCCTACAGTGGGACACACTCACTTACTCTAACCCTCTTCCTACAGGGGGACTAACTCACTCACTCTAGCCCGCTTCCTACAGTGGGACACACTCACTCACCCACTCTGAGTTGCTTCCTACAGTGGGACTCACTCACTCACTCACTCTGAGCCGCTTACTGCAGCAGGACTCATACACTCACTAACTCTAACCTGCGCCCTACAGTGGGACTCACTCACTCACTCTAACCCGCGCCCTACAGTGGGACTCAATCAATCACTCACTCTAACCCACTTTTTACGGTGTGACTCCCTCACTCACTCACTCTAACCCGCTTCCTACAGTGGGACGCACTAACTTATTCTAACCCTCTTCCTACAGTGGGACTCACTCACTCACTCTAAACCGCGCCCTACTGTGGGACTCACTCACTCACTCTAACCCGCATCCTACATTGGGACTCACTCACTCACTCACTCTAACCCGCTTCCTACAGTGGGGCCCACTCACTCACTCACTTTGAGCCGCTTCCTACAGTGGGACTCATACACTCACTCACTCTAACCCACTTTTTACAGTGGGACTCACTCACACACTCTAACCCGCGCCCTACAGTGGGACTCACTCACTCACTCACTCACTCTAACCCGCTTCCTACAGTGGAACACACTCAGTAACTCTAACCAGCTTCCTACAGTGGGGCTCACTCACTCACTCTAACCACGCACTACACTTGGACTCACTCACTTACTCTAACCCGCTTCCTACAGTGGGGCTCACTCACTCACTCTAACCACGCCCTACACTGGGACTCACTCACTTACTCTAACCTGCTTCCCACAGTGCAACTCACTCACTCACTCACTCTAACCCACTTCCTAGAGTGGAAATCACTCGCCAACTCTGAGTTGTTTCCTACAGCGGGATTCACTCACTCACTCACTTTAACCGCTTCCTATAGTTAGACACACTCAGTCACTCCAACCCTCTTCCTACAGTGGGACTCACTCACTCACTCACTCTAACCCGCGCCCTACACTGGGACTCACTCACTTACTCTGACCCGCTTCGTACAGTGGGACTCACTCACTCACCCACTCTGAGTTGCTTCCTACAGTGGGACTCACTCACTCACTCATTCTAACACACTTTTTACAGTGGGACTCCCTCACTCACTCACTCTAACCTGCTTCCTACAGTTGGACTCACTCACTCACTCTAGCCTGCGCCCTACAGTGGGACTCACTCACTCACTCTAACCCGCGCCCTACACTGGGACTCACTCACTCACTCAATCTACCCCGCTTCATACAGTGGGACACACTCAGTAACTCTTACCAGCTTCCTACAGTGGGACTCACTCACTCACTCTATGCACGCCCGACACTGGGACTCCCTCACTCACTCTAATCTGCTTCCTACAGTGGGACTCACTCACTCACACACTTATTCTAACCCACTTCCTACAGTGGGACTCACTCACTCATTCTAACCCGCGCCCTACAGTGGGACTCACTCACTTATTCTAACCCTCTTCCTACAGTGGGACTCACTTACTCATTCACTCTAACCCGCTTCCGACAGTGGGACTCACTCACTCACTCTAACCAGCTTCCTACAGTGGCGCTCGCTCACTCACTGTAACCACGCCCTACAGTGGGACTCACTCACTTACTCTAACCAGCTTCCTACAGTGGGACTCACTCAGTCACTCACTCTAACCTGCTTCCTACAGTGGGACACACTCACTCACTCACTCTGTGTTGCTTCCTACATTGGGACCCACTCATTCACTCACTCACTCTAACCCGTTTCCTACAGTGGGACACACTCACTCACTCTAACCAGCTTACTACAGTGGGACTCACTCACTCACTCACTCTGAGCTTCTTCCTACACTGGGACTCACACACTCACTCACTCTAGACCCGTTCCCTACACTGGGATACACTCAGTAACTCTAAGCAGCTTCCTACAGTGGGGCTCACTCACTCACTCTAACCACGCCCTACACTGGGACTCACTCACTTACTCTAACCCGCGCCCTACAGTGGGACTCACTCAGTCACCCACTCTGAGTTGCTTCCTACAGTGGGCCTCACTCATTCACTCAATCTAACCTGCATCCTACACTGGGACTCACTCACTCACTCACTCTAACCCGCTTCCTACAGTGGAACACACTCAGTAACTCTAACCAGCTTCCTACAGTGGGGCTCACTCACTCACTCTAACCACGCCCTACACTGGGACTCACTCACTTACTCTAACCCGCTTCCTACAGTGGGACTCACTCAGTCACCCACTCTGAGTTGGTTCCTACAGTGGGACTCACTCACTCACTCACTCTAACTCGCTTCCTACAGTGGGACTCACTCACTCACTCACTCTAACCCACGTTTTACAGTGGGACTCACTCACTCACTCTAACCCGCACCGTTCACTCGGATTCACTCACTCACTCACTCTAACCCGCTTCATACAGTGGGGCACAAGCAGTAACTCTAACCAGCTTCCTACAGTGGAGCTCACTCACTCACTCTATGCACGCCCTACACTGGGACTCACTCACTCCCTCACTCACTCTAATCTGCTTCCTACAGTGGGACTCACTCACTCACTCTAACCTGCGCCCTACAGTGGGACTCACTCACTCACTTACTCTGAGTTGCTTCCTACAGTGGGACTCCCTGACTCACTCACTCTAACCCGCTTCCTACAGTTGGAGTCACTCACTTATTCTAACCCTCTTCTTACAGTGGGACTCCCTCACTCACTCTAACCCGCGCCCTACAGTGGGACTCACTCACTCACTCTAACCCGCTTCTTACAGTGGGAATCAATCACTTATTCTACCCTCTTCCTACAGTTGCGCTCACTCACTCACTCTAACCACGTCCTACACTGGGACTCACTCACTTACTCTAACCAGCTTCCTACAGTTGGACTCACTCAGTCACTCACTCTAACCCGCTTCCTACGGTGGGACTCACTCACTTATTCTAACCCTCTTCCCACAGTGGGACTCACTCACTCATTCTAACCCGCATCCTACATTGGGACTCACTCACTCTACGCACTCTAACCCGCGTCCTACAGTGGGAAACACTCCACTCACCCACTCTGAGTTGCTTCCTACAGTGGGACTCACTCACTCACTCACTTTGAGCTGCTTTCTGCAGCAGGACTCATACACTCACTCACTCTAACCCGCGCCCTACAGTGGGACTAACTCACTCACTCTAACCACGCCCTACACTGGGACTCACTCACTCACTTACTCTGAGTTGCTTCCTACAGTGGGACTCCCTGACTCACTCACTCTAACCCGCTTCCTACAGTTGGAGTCACTCACTTATTCTAACCCTCTTCTTACAGTGGGACTCCCTCACTCACTCTAACCCGCGCCCTACAGTGGGACTCACTCACTCACTCTAACCCGCTTCTTACAGTGGGAATCAATCACTTATTCTACCCTCTTCCTACAGTTGCGCTCACTCACTCTAACCACGCCCTACATTGGGACTCACTCACTTACTCTAACTAGCTTCCTACAGTGGGACTCACTCACTCACTCACTCTAACCCGCTTCCTACAGTAGGACTCACTCACTTATTCTAGCCCTCTTCTTACAGTGGGACTCACTCACTCACTCTAACCCGCGCCCTACAGTGGGACTCACTTGCTCACTCTAACCCGCTTCCTACAGTGGGACTCACTCACTCACTCTAACCCGCGCCCTACGCTGGGACTCACTCACTCACTCAATCTAACCTGCTTCGTACAGTGGGACACACTCAGTAACTTTAACCAGCTTCCTACAGTGGGACTCACTCACTCACTCTAACCACGCCCTACACTGGGACTCGCTCACTCACTCTAACCCGCTTCCTACAATGGTCTCACTCACTCACTCACTCTAACCCGCTTCCCACAGTGGGACTCACTCACTCACTCACTCTAACCCACTTCCTATAATGGTACTCACTCACTCGCCAACTCTGAGTTGTTTCCTACAGTGGGATTCACTCACTCAATCACACTAACCCGCTTCCTACAGTGGGACTCACTCACTCACTCTAACCCTCTTCCTATAGTGGGACTAACTCACTCACTCTAACCCGCTTCCTACAGTGGGACTCTCTCACTCACCCACTCTGAGTTGCTTCCTACAGTGGGACTCACTCACTCACTCACTCTGAGCCGCTTACTGCAGCAGGACTCCTACACTCACTCACTCTAACCTGCGCCCTACAGTGGGACTCACTCATTCACTCAATCTAACCTGCTTCGTACACTGGGACTCACTCACTCACTCACTCTAACCCGCTTCCTACAGTGGAACACACTCAGTAACTCTAACCAGCTTCCTACAGTGGGGCTCAATCACTCACTCTAACCACGCCCTACACTGGGACTCACTCACTTACTCTAACCCGCTTCCTACAGTGGGACTCACTCACTCACTCACTCTAACCCGCTTCCTACAATGGGACTCACTCACTCACTCTAACCTGCGCCCTACACTGGGACTCACTCACTCAATCAATCTAACCTGCTTCCTACAGTGGGACACACTCACTCACCCACTCGGAGTTGCTTCCTACAGTGGGGCTCACTCACTCACTCACTTTGAGCCGCGTCCTACAGTGGAACTCATACACTCACTCACTCTAACCCGCTTTTTACAGTAGGACTCACTCACTCACTCTAACCCGCGCCCTACACTGGGACTCACTCACTCACTCACTCTAACGCGCTTCCTCCAGTGGGACTCACTCACTCACTCACTCTAACCCATGTTTTACAGTGGGGCTCACTCACTCAGTCTAACCCGCACCGTACACTCGGATTCACTCACTCACTCACTCTAACCCGCTTCATACAGTGGGGCACAAGCAGTAACTCTAACCAGCTTCCTACAGTGGGACTCACTCACTCACTCACTCATTCTAATCCACTTCCTACAGTGGGACTCACTCACTCACTCTAACCTGCGCCCTACAGTGGGACTCACTCACTCACTTACTCTGAGTTGCTTCCTACAGTGGGACTCCCTGACTCACTCACTCTAATCCGCTTCCTACAGTTGGAGTCACTCACTTATTCCAACCCTCTTCTTACAGTGGGACTCCCTCACTCACTCTAACCCGCGCCCTACAGTGGGACTCACTCACTCACTCTAACCCGCTTCTTACAGTGGGAATCACTCACTTATTCTAACCTCTTCCTACAGTTGCGCTCACTCACTCACTCTAACCACGTCCTACACTGGGACTCACTCACTTACCCTAACCAGCTTCCTACAGTTGGACTCACTCAGTCACTCACTCTAACCCGCTTCCTACGGTGGGACTCACTCACTTATTCTAACCCTCTTCCCACAGTGGGACTCACTCACTCATTCTAACCCGCATCCTACATTGGGACTCACTCACTTACGCACTCTAACCCGCGTCCTACAGTAGGAAACACTCCACTCACCCACTCTGAGTTGCTTCCTACATTGGGACTCACTCACTCACTCACTCTAACCCGCTTCCTACAGTGGGACTCACTCACTCACTCTAACACGCGCCCTACATTGGGACTCACTCACTCACTCTAACCCGTTTTCTACAGTGGGTTCCACTCACTCACTCTATCCTGTTTCCTACAGCGGGACTCACTCACTCACTCACTCTAACCCGCTTCCTTCAGTGGGACTCCCTCACTCACTCACTCTAACCCGCTTCCTACAGTGGGACTCACTCACTCACTCACTCTAACCCGATTCCTATAGTGGGATACACTCAGTCACTCTAACCTTCCTTCTACAGTGGGACTCACGCACACATGCTAACCCTCGCCCTACAGTGGGACTCACTCACTTACTCTAACCCGCTTCCTACAGAGGGACTCAGTCACTTACTCACTCTAACCCGCGCCCTACAGTGGGACTCACTCTCTCACTGTAACCCGCGCCCTACACTGGGGCGCACTCACTCACTCACTCTAACCCACTCCCTACAGTGATACTCACTCACTCACCAAATCTGAGTTGCTTCCTACAGTGGGACTCACTCACTCACTCACTCTAAGCCGCTTCCTGTAGTGGGAAACAGTCAGTAATTCACTCTAACCCGCTTCCTATAGTGGGACACACTCAGTAACTCTAACCAGCTTCCTATAGCGGGGCTCACTCACTCCAACCCTGCCCTACATTTGGACTCACTCACGCATTCTAACCCGCGCCCTACACTGGGACTCACTCACTCACTCACTCTAACCCGCTTCCTATAGTAGGACACACTCAGTAACTCTGACCATCTTCCTACAGTGGGACTCACTCATTCACTCTAACCCGCTTCCTACAGTGGGACTCACTCACTCTAACCCACGCCCTACACTGGGACTCACTCACTCACACTAACCCGCTTCCTTCAGTGGGATTCACTCACTCACTCACATTAACCCGCTCCCTAAACGGGGACTCACTCACTCAGTCACTTTAAGCCTCTTCCTACAGTGGGACTCACTCACTCACTCACTCTAACCGGCTTCTTACAGTGGGACACACTCAGTCGCTCTAACCAGCTTACGACAATGGGACTCACACATTTACTCTAACCCGCGCACTACAATGGGACTCACTCGCTTAGTCTAACACGCTTCCTACAGTGGGACTCACTCACTCACTCACTCTAACCGGTGCCCTACACTGGGACTCACTCACTCAGTCTATCCCGCTTCCTACAGTGGGACTCACTCACTCACTCATTCTAACCCACTTCCTAGAGTGGGACACACTCAGTATCTCAAACCAGCTTCCTACAGTGGGGCTCACTCACTCACTCTAACCTGCGCCCTACAGTGGGACTCACTCATTCACTCTAACCCGCTTCCTACAGTGGGACTCACTCACTCACTCACTCTAACCCGCTTCCTACAGCGGGACTCACTCACTCACTCACTCTAACCCGCTTCCTTCAGTGGGACTCCCTCACTCACTCACTCTAACCCGCTTCCTACAGTGGGACTCACTCACTCACTCACTCTAACCCGATTCCTATAGTGGGATACACTCAGTCACTCTAACCTTCCTTCTACAGTGGGACGCACGCACACATGCTAACCCTCGCCCTACAGTGGGACTCACTCACTTACTCTAACCCGCTTCCTACAGAGGGACTCAGTCACTTACTCACTCTAACCCGCTACCTTCAGTGGGACTCACTCACTCTAACCCACGCCCTACACTGGGACTCACTCATTTACTCTAACCCGCTTCCTTCAGTGGGACTCACTCACTCACTCACTCTAAACAGCTTCCTACAGTGGGAGTCACTCACTCACTCTAACCCTTTTTCTACAGTGGGTTTCACTCACTCACTCTATCCCGCTTCCTACAGTGGGACTCACTCACTCACTCACTCACTCTAAACCACTTCCTACAGTGGGACTCACTCACTCGCCAACTCTGAGTTGCTTCCGACAGTGTGACTCGCTCACTCACTCACGCTAACCCGCTTCCGACAGTGGGAGATACTCAGTCACTCTAAACCTCTTCCTACAGTGGGACTCGCTCACTCACTCACTCCAACCCATGCCCTACAGTGGGACTCACTCACTCACTCTAACCCACGCCCTACAGTGGGACTCACTCACTCACTCACTCTAACCCACGCCCTACAGTGGGACTCACTCACTCACTCACATTAACCCGCTTACTAAACGGGGACTCACTGACTCTAACCCGCTTCCTACAGTGGGACTCACTCACTCACTCACTCTAACCCGCTTCCTATAGTGGGACACACTCAGTAACTATAACCAGCTTACTACATTGGGGCTCACTCACCCACTCTGACCCGTATCCTACAGTGGATTTCACTCACTCTATCCCCCTTCGTACAGTGGGACTCACTCACTCACTCACTCTAACCCGCGCCCTACAGTGGGACTCACTCTCTCACTCTAAGCCGCGCCCTACACTGGGAATCACTCACTCCCTCTAAAGCCGCTACCTACAGTGGGACTCACTCACTCACTCTAACCCGCACCCTACAGTGAGACTCACTCACTCACTCACAGTAACCCGCTTCCTACAGTGGGACTCACTCACTCAGTCACTCTAACCCGCGCCCTACACTGGGACTCACTCACTTACTCTAACTGTCTTCCTACAGTGGGACTCACTCACTCACTCTAACCTGCTTACTACAGTGGGACTCACTCGCTCACACTAACCCGCTTCCTAAAGTGGGACTCACTCACTCACTCACATTAACCCGCTCTTTAAACGGGGACTCACTCACTCAGTCCTGCAGTGGAACTCATACACTCACTCACTCTAACCCACTTTTTACAGTAGGACTCACTCACTCACTCTAACCCGTGCCCTACACTGGGACTCACTCACTTACTCTAACCCGCTTCCTACAGTGGGACTCACTCAGTAACTCTAACCAGCTTCCTACAGCGGGGCTCACTCACTCACTCTAACCACGCCCTACACTGGGACTCACTCACTTACTCTAACCCGCTTCCTACAGTGGGACTCACTCACTCACTCACTCTAACCCGCTTCCTACAATGGGACTCACTCACTCACTCTAACCCGCGCCCTACAGTGGGACTCATTCACTCAATCAATCTAACCTGCTTCCTACAGTGGGACACACTCACTCACCCACTCGGAGTTGCTTCCTACAGTGGGGCTCACTCACTCACTCACTTTGAGCCGCGTCCTACAGTGGAACTCATACACTCACTCACTCTAACCCGCTTTTTACAGTAGGACTCACTCACTCACTCTAACCCGCGCCCTACACTGGGACTCACTCACTCACTCACTCTAACGCGCTTCCTCCAATGGGACTCACTCACTCACTCACTCTAACCCATGTTTTACAGTGGGGCTCACTCACTCAGTCTAACCCGCACCGTACACTCGGATTCACTCACTCACTCACTCTAACCCGCTTCATACAGTGGGGCACAAGCAGTAACTCTAACCAGCTTCCTACAGTGGGACTCACTCACTCACTCACTCATTCTAACCCACTTCCTACAGTGGGACTCACTCACTCACTCTAACCTGCGCCCTACAGTGGGACTCACTCACTCACTTACTCTGAGTTGCTTCCTACAGTGGGACTCCCTGACTCACTCACTCTAACCCGCTTCCTACAGTTGGAGTCACTCACTTATTCTAACCCTCTTCTTACAGTGGGACTCCCTCACTCACTCTAACCCGCGCCCTACAGTGGGACTCACTCACTCACTCTAACCCGCTTCTTACAGTGGGAATCACTCACTTATTCTAACCTCTTCCTACAGTTGCGCTCACTCACTCACTCTAACCACGTCCTACACTGGGACTCACTCACTTACTCTAACCAGCTTCCTACAGTTGGACTCACTCAGTCACTCACTCTAACCCGCTTCCTACGGTGGGACTCACTCACTTATTCTAACCCTCTTCCCACAGTGGGACTCACTCACTCATTCTAACCCGCATCCTACATTGGGACTCACTCACTTACGCACTCTAACCCGCGTCCTACAGTAGGAAACACTCCACTCACCCACTCTGAGTTGCTTCCTACACTGGGACTCACTCACTCACTCACTCTAACCCGCTTCCTACAGTGGGACACACTCAGTAACTCATACCAGCTTCCTACAGTGGGGCTCACTCACTCACTGTAACCTGCGCCCTACAGTGGGACTCACTCATTCACTCTAACCCGCTTCCTACAGTGGGACTCACTCACTCACTCACTCTAACCCGCTTCCTACAGTGGGACTCACTCACTCACTCACTCTAACCCGCTTCCTTCAGTGGGACTCCCTCACTCACTCACTCTAACCCGCTTCCTACAGTGGGACTCACTCACTCACTCTAACACGCGCCCTACATTGGGACTCACTCACTCACTCTAACCCGTTTTCTACAGTGGGTTTCACTCACTCACTCTATCCTGTTTCCTACAGTGGGACTCACTCACTCAACTCACTCTAACCCGATTCCTATAGTGGGATACACTCAGTCACTCTAACCTTCCTTCTACAGTGGGACGCACGCACACATGCTAACCCTCGCCCTACAGTGGGACTCACTCACTTACTCTAACCCGCTTCCTACAGAGGGACTCAGTCACTTACTCACTCTAACCCGCTTCCTACAGTGGGACTCACTCACTCTAACCCACGCCCTACACTGGGACTCACTCATTTACTCTAACCCGCTTCCTTCAGTGGGACTCACTCACTCACTCACTCTAACCAGCTTCCTACAGTGGGAGTCACTCACTCACTCTAACCCTTTTTCTACAGTGGGTTTCACTCACTCACTCTATCCCGCTTCCTACAGTGGGACTCACTCACTCACTCACTCACTCTAACCCACTTCCTACAGTGGGACTCACTCACTCGCCAATTCTGAGTTGCTTCCGACAGTGTGCCTCGCTCACTCACTCACGCTAACCCGCTTCCGACAGTGGGAGATACTCAGTCACTCTAAACCTCTTCCTACAGTGGGACTCGCTCACTCACTCATTCCAACCGATGCCCTACAGTGGGACTCACTCACTCACTCTAACCCACGCCCTACAGTGGGACTCACTCACTCACTCACATTAACCCGCTTACTAAACGGGGACTCACTGACTCTAACCCGCTTCCTACAGTGGGACTCACTCACTCACTCACTCTAACCCGCTTCCTATAGTGGGAAATACTCAGTAACTCTAACCAGCTTACTACATTGGGGCTCACTCACTCACTCTGACCCGTATCCTACAGTGGATTTCACTCACTCTATCCCCCTTCGTACAGTGGGACTCACTCACTCACTCTCTCTAACCCGCGCCCTACAGTGGGACTCACTCTCTCACTCTAAGCCGCGCCCTACACTGGGAATCACTCACTCCCTCTAAGCCGCTACCTACAGTGGGACTCACTCACTCGCTCACAGTAACCCGCTTCCTACAGTGGGACTCACTCACTCACTCACAGTAACCCGCTTCCTACAGTGGGACTCACTCACTCAGTCACTCTAACCCGCGCCCTACACTGGGACTCACTCACTTACTCTAACTGTCTTCCTACAGTGGGACTCACTCACTCACTCTAACCCGCTTCCTACAGTGGGACTCACTCACTCACTCACTCTAAGCCGCTTCCTGTAGTGGGAAACAGTCAGTAACTCACTCTAACCCGCTTCCTATAGTGGGACACACTCAGTAACTCTAACCAGCTTCCTATAGCGGGGCTCACTCGCTCCAACCCTGCCCTACATTTGGACTCACTCACGCACTCTAACCTGCGCCCTACACTGGGACTCACTCACTCACTCACTCTAACCCGCTTCCTATAGTAGGACACACTCAGTAACTCTGACCATCTTCCTACAGTGGGACTCACTCATTCACTCTAACCCGCTTCCTACAGTGGGACTCACTCACTCTAACCCACGCCCTACACTGGGACTCACTCATTTACTCTAACCCGCTTCCTTCAGTGGGACTCACTCACTCACTCACTCTAACCAGCTTCCGACAGTGGGAGTCACTCACTCACTCTAACCCTTTTTCTACAGTGGGTTTCACTCACTCACTCTATCCCCCTTCCTACAGTGGGACTCACTCACTCACTCACTCACTCTAACCCACTTCCTACAGTGGGACTCACTCACTCGCCAACTCTGAATTGCTTTTGACAGTGTGACTCGCTCACTCACTCACGCTAACCCGCTTCCGACAGTGGGAGATACTCCGTCACTCTAAACCTCTTCCTACAGTGGGACTCGCTCACTCACTCACTCCAACCCATGCCCTACAGTGGGACTCACTCACTCACTCTAACCCACGCCCTACAGTGGGCCTCACTCACTCACTCAAACCCGCTTCCTACAGTGGGACTCACTCACTCACTCTAACCCTCGCCCTAATGTGGGACTCAATCACTCACTCACTCTAACCCGCTTCCTCCATTGGGACACACTCAGTCACTCTAACCAGCTTCCTACAGTGGGACTCACTCACTCACTCACTTTGAGCCGCTTCCTGCAGCAGGACTCATACACTCACTCACTCTAACCTGCTCCCAAGAGTGGGACTCACTCACTCACTCACTGCCGCTTACTACAGTGGGACTCACTCACTCACTCACTCTAACCCGCACCTTACATTTTAGACTCACTCACTAACTCTGACCCGCTTCCTACAGTGGGATTCACTCACACGCTTATTCTAACCAGCGACCTACAGTGCGACTCACTCACTCACTCACTCTAACCCACTTCCTACAGTGGGACTCACTCACTCACTCACTCTAACCCGCACCCTATATTGGGACTCACTCACTCACTCTCATCCGTTTTCTACAGTGGGACTCACTCAATCGACTCTAACACATTTCCTACAGTGGGACTCACTCACTCACTCTAACCCGTTTCCTAAAGTGGGACTCGCTTCACTCACTCAATTTAACCAGCTACCTACAGTGGGACTCACTCACAAACTCACTCAAACCCACGCCCTACAGTGGGAGTCACTCACTCACTCACTGTAACCCACTTCCTACAGTGGGAATCAGTCACTCACTCACAGTAACCTGCTTCCTAAAGTGGGACTCACTCACTCTATCCCGTTTCCTAATGTGGGACTCACTTACTCACGTTAACCCGTTTCCTACTGTGGGACTCACTCACTCACTCACTCTAACCCACGCCCTACTTTTGGACTTACTCACTCAATCTTACCCGGTTCCTCCAGTGGGACTCAGTCACTCACTCACAGAAAACCAGTCCTACAGTGGGACACACTTACTCACTATAACCTGCTTCCTACAGTGGGACGCACTCACTCACTCTAACCTGCTTTTTACAGTGGGACTCACTCACTCACTCACTCTAACCGGTGCCCTACACTGGGACTCATTCACTCCCTCACTCTAACCCACTTCCTAGAGTGGGACACACTCAGTAACTCAAACCAGCTTCCTACAGTGGGGCTCACTCACTCACTCTAACCTGCGCCCTACAGTGGGACTCACTCATTCACTCTAACCCGCTTCCTACAGTGGGACTCACTCACTCACTCACTCTAACCCGCTTCCTACAGTGGGACTCACTCACTCACTCACTCTAACCCGCTTCCTTCAGTGGGACTCCCTCACTCACTCACTCTAACCCGCTTCCTACAGTGGGACGCACTCACTCACTCTAACCCGCTCCTTACAGTGGGACGCACTCACTCTCTCTAACCCGTTTCCTAAAGTGGGACTCGCTTCACCCACTCAATTTAACCAGCTACCTACAGTGGGACTCACTCACAAACTCACTCAAACCCACGCCCTACAGTGGGAGTCACTCACTCACTCACTGTAACCCACTTCCTACAGTGGGAATCAGTCACTCGCTCACAGTAAACCGCTTCCTACAGTGGGACACACTTACTCACTCTCACCCGTTTTCTACAGTGGGACTCACTCACTCACTCTAACCCATTTCCTACAGTGGGACGCACTCCGTCACTCTAACCCGCTTCCTACAGTGGGACTCGCTTCACTCACTCAATTTAACCCGCTACCTACAGTGGGACTCACGCACAGACTCACTCAAACCCACGCCCTACAGTGGGACTCACTCACTCACTCACTGTAACCAGATTTCTACAGTGGGACTCACTCACTCTAACCCATTTCCTACAGTGGGACTCACTCACCCACTCTGAGTTGCTTCCTACAGAGGGACTCAGTCACTCACTATCAGTAACTTGCTTCCTAGAGTGGAACTCACTTCCTTATTCTAACCCGCTTCCTACAGAGGGACTCACTCACTCACTATCAGTAACTTGCTTCCTAGAGTGGAACTCACTTCCTTATTCTAACCCGCTTCCTACAGTGGGACTCACTCACTCACTCACTCTAACCCGCACCTCACATTTAGACTCACTCACTAACTCTGACCCGCTTCCTACACTGGGACTCACTCACTCACTCTAACCCAAGCCCTACAGTGGGACTCACTCACTCAGTCACTCTGAGTTTCTTCCTACAGTGGGACTCACTCACTCAGTTACTCTAACCCGTTTCCTACAGTAAGACACACTCAATAACTCTAACCAGCTTCCTACACTGGGACTCACTCACTCACTCTAATCTGCTTCCTACAGTGGGACTCACTCACTCACTCACTCACTCTAACCCACTTCCTACAGTGGGATTCACTCACTCCGTCACTCTAAACCGCTTCCTGCAGTGGGACTCACTCACTCGCTCATTCTAACCCACTTCCTACAGTGGGAATCACTCACTCACCTTACCCCCGCCCTGCATTGAGACTCACTCTCTCACTTTCACCTGATTCCTACAGTGGGACTCACTCACTCACTCTAACCCATTTCCTACAGTGGGACGCACTCACTCACTCGAACACGCTTCCTACAGTGGGACTCACTCACTCATTCTAACCCGTTTCGTAAAGTGGGACTCGCATCACTCACACGATTTAACCTGCTACCTACAGTGGGACTCACTCACAAATTCACTCTAACCCGCTTCCTACAGTGGAACTCAGTCACTCACTCACAGTAAACTGCTTCCTAAAGTGGGACTCACTCACTCTAACCCGTTTCCTAATGTGGGACTCACTTACTCACTATAACCCGCTTCCTACAGTGGGACGCACTCACTCACTCTAACCCGCTTTTTACAGTGGGACTCAGTCACTCACTCACAGTAAACCGCTTCCTACAGTGGGACACACTTACTCACTCTCACCCGTTTTCTGCAGTGGGACTCACTGACTCACTCTAACCCGTTTCCTAAAGTGGGACTCTCTCACTCACTCTAACCCATTTCCTACAGTGGGACTCACTCACTCACTCTAACCCGCTTCCTGCAGTGGGACTCAGTCACTCACTCACAGTAAACCACTTCCTACAGAGGGACACACTTACTCACTATAACCCGCTTCCTACAGTGGGACGCACTCACTCACTCTAACCAGCTTTTTACAGTGGGACTCACTCACTCACTCTAACCCGCGCCCTACAGTGGGACTCAATCACTCACTCTCACCCGTTTCCCACAGTGGGACTCACTCACTCACTCACTCTGACCCACTTCCTACATTGGGACTCACTCACTCACTCTAATTCACTTCCTACAGTGGGACGCCCTCACTTACTCTAACCCAATTCCTACAGTTGGACTAACTCACTCACTCACTTTAACCCGATAATTGCAGTGGGACTCACTCACTCACTCACT
The DNA here is from genome assembly GCF_023634155.1 of Falco peregrinus. Classification (NCBI taxonomy): domain Eukaryota; kingdom Metazoa; phylum Chordata; class Aves; order Falconiformes; family Falconidae; genus Falco; species Falco peregrinus. The sequence continues at coordinate 5,595,421 of NC_073743.1, read as the reverse complement.
CAAACCCACGCCCTACAGTGGGACTACCTCACTCACTCACTCGAATCCGCTTCCTCCATTGGGACACACTCAGTCACTCTAACCCGCTTCCTACAGTGGGACTCACTCACTCACTCACTCTAAGCCGCTTCCTACAGAGGGACTCACTCACTCACTCTAACCCAAGCCCTACAGTGGGACTCACTCACTCACTCACTCTGAGTTTCTTCCTACAGTGGGACTCACTCACTGACTTACTCTAACCCGTTTCCTACAGTAAGACACACTCAATAACTCTAACCAGCTTCCTACAGTGGGGCTCACTCACTCACTCTAAAAACGCCCTGCACTGGGACTCACTCACTCACTCTAATCTGCTTCCTACAGTGGGACTCACTCACTCACTCACTCTAACCCGCGCCCTACAGTGGGACACACTCAGTCACTCTAACCCGCGCTCTACAGTGGGACTCTCTCACTTACTCTAACCTGCTTCCTAAAGTGGGACTCACTCGCCAACTCTAACCCTCGCCCTACAGTGGGATTCACTCACTCACTCTAACCCGCGCTCTACAGTGGGACTCACTCACTCTAACCTGCTTCCTACAGTGGGACTCACTCGCTCACTCTAACCCTCCCCCTACAGTGGGACTCATTCAGTCACTCTAACCCGCCTCATACAGTGGGGCTCACTCACTCACTCTAACCCGCGCCCTACAATGGGACTCACTCACTTACTCTAACCCGCTTCCTACAGCGAGATTCACTCACTCACTCTCACCCGTTTCCGACAGTGGGACACACTAAGTAACTCTATACCAGCTTCATACAGTGGGACACACTCACTCAGTCACTCTAACCCGCTTCCTACAGTGGGACTCAGTCACTCACTCACTCTAACCCACTTCCTACTGTGGGACTCACTCAGTCGCCAACTCTGAGTTGCTTCCTACAGTGGGACTCACTCACTCATTAACTTTGAGCCGCTTCCTACAGTGGGAATTACTCACTAACTGACTCTAACCTGCGCCCTACAGTGGGACTCACTCACTCACTCTAACCCGGTTCCTACAGTGTGACTCACTCACTGACTCACTCCAACCCGCTTCCGACAATGGGACATACTCAGTCACTCTAAACTGCTTACTACAGTGGGGCTCACTCACTCACTCTAACCATGCCCTACACTGAGACTCACTCACTCACTCTAACCCGTTTTCTACAGTGGGTTTCACTCACTCACTCTAACCCACTTCCAACAGTGGGACTCACTCACTCACTCTAACCCACTTCCTACAGTGAGACTCACTCACTCGCTAACTCTGAGTTGCTTCCTAGAGTGTGACTCGCTCACTCACTCACGCTAACCCGCTTCCGACATTGGGTGACACTCAGTCACTCTAACCCTCTTCCTACAGTGGGACTCACTCACACACTGTAACCCATGCCCTACATTGGGACTCACTCACTCACTCACTCTAACCCGCTTCCTATAGTGGGACACACTCAGTAACTCTAAACATCTTCCTACATTGGGCTCACTTACTCACTCTAACCAGCTTCCTACAGTGGGGCTCACTGACTCACTCACTCAAACCCGCGCCCCAGAGTGGGACTCACTCACTCACTCATTCTAAACCGCGCCCTACAGTAAGACTCACTCACTCACTAACTCTGATTTGCTTCCTACAGTGGGACTCACTCACTCACCCACTCTGAGTTGCTTCCTACAGTGGGACACACTAACTCACTCACTTTAAGCCGCTTCCTACAGTGGGACTCATACATTCACTCTGCCTAACCTGCGCCCTATAGTGGGACTCACTCACTAACTCTGACCCACTTCCTACACTGGGACTCACTCACTCACTCTAACCCAAGCCCTACAGTGGGCCTCACTCACTCACTCACTCTGAGTTTCTTCCTACAGTGGGACTCACTCACTCACTTACTCTAACCCGTTTCCTACTGTAAGACACACTCAATAACTCTAACCAGCTTCCTACAGTGGGGCTCACTCACTCACTCTAACCACGCCCTACACTGGGACTCACTCACTTACTCTAACCCGCTTCCTACAGTGGGACTCACTCACTCGCTAACTCTGAGTTGCTTCCTAGTGTGTGACTCGCTCACTCACTCACGCTAACCCGCTTCCTACAGTGGGACTCACTCACTCACTAACTCTGAGTTGCTTCCGACAGTGGGACACACTCAGTCACTCTAACCCGCGCTCTACAGTGGGACTCACTCACTCTAACCTGCTTCGTACAGTGGGACTCACTCATTTACTCACTCTAACCCTCGCCCTACAGTGGGACTCGCTCACTCACTCTAACCCGCGCTCTACAGTGGGACTCACTCACTTACTCTAACCTGCTTCCTACAGTGGGACTCACTCCCTCACTCTAACCCACGCCCTACAGTGGGACTCATTCAGTCACTCTAACCCGCCTCATACAGTGGGGCTCACTCACTCACTCTAACCACGCCCTACAATGGGACTCACTCACTTACTCTAATCTGCTTCCTACAGTGGGACTCACTCACTCACTCACTCTAACCCACTTCCTACAGTGGGACTATCTCACTCACTCACTCTAACCCGCTTCCTACAGTGGGACACACTCAGTCACTCTAACCCGCGCTCTACAGTGGGACTCACTCACACACTCTAACCCGCGCCCTACAGTGGGACTCACTCACTCACTCTAACCCTCGCCCTACAGTGGTACTCACTCACTCACTCTAACACACGGCCTACATTGGGACTCACTCACTCACTCTAACCCGCTTCCTACAGTGGGACTCACTCTCTCACTCAAAACAGCGCCCTACACTGGGATTCACTTGCTTACTCTAACCCGCTTCCTACAGTGGGACTCAGTCACTCTCTCACTCTAACACACGCCTTACATTGGGACTCACTCACTCACTCTAACGCGTTTTCTAAAGTGGGTTTCCCTCACTCACTCTAACCCGCTTCCTACAGTGGGACTCACTCACTCACTCTCACCCGTTTCCTACAGTGGGGCACACTAAGTAACTCTAATCAGCTTCATACAGTGCGACTCACTACTCACTCACTCACACCCGCTTCCTACAGTGGGACTCACTCACTCAGTCACTCTAACCCGCTTCCTACAGTGGGACTCACTCATTCAGTCACTCTAACCCGCTTCCTACAGTGGGACTCACTCACTCGCCAACTCTGAGTTGCTTCCTACAGTGGGACTCACTCACTCATTAACTTTGAGCCGCTTCCTACAGTGGGAATTACTCCCTAACTCACTCTAAACTGCGCCCTAGAGTGGGAGTCATGCACTCGCTCTAACCCAATTCCTACAGTGGGACTCACTCACTCACTCACCCTAACCCACTTCCTAAAGTGTGACTCACTCACTCACTCACTCTAACCCACTTCCTACAGTGGGACACGCTCTATCACTCTAACCCACTTCCTACAGTGCGACAAACTCACTCACTCTAACCCATGCCCTACACTGGGACTCACTCATTTACTCTAACCGGCTTCCTTCAGTGGGACTCACTCACTCACTCACTCTAATCTGCACCCTACATTGGGACTCACTCACTCGCTGTAACCCGCTTCCTTCAGTGGGACTCACTCACTCACTGACTCTAACCCGCTTCCTACAGTGGGGCTCACTCAGTCACTCACTATAACCCGCTTCATTCAGTGGGACTCACACACTCACCAAGTCTGTGTTGCTTCCGACAGTGGAACTCACTCACTCACTCACCCTAACCCACTTCCTAAAATGGGACTCCCTCACTCACTCACTCTAACCCAATTCCTACACTGGGACTCACTTACTCACTCTAACCCGCTTCCTACAGCGAGACTCACTCACTCACTCTCACCCGTTTCCTACAGTGGGACACACTAAGTAACTCTAACCAGCTTCATACAGTGGGACTCACTACTCACTCACTCACACCCGCTTCCTACAGTGGGACTCACTCACTCACTCACTCTAAGCCGCTTCCTACAGTGGGACTCACTCACTCACTTACTCTAACCCGCTTCCTACAGTGGGACTCACTCACTCAGTCACTCTAACCGGCTTCCTACAGTGGGACTCACTCATTCAGTCACTCTAACCCGCTTCCTACAGTGGGACTCACTCACTCGCCAACTCTGAGTTGCTTCCTACAGTGGGACTCACTCACTCATTAACTTTGAGCCGCTTCCTACAGTGGGAATTACTCCCTAACTCACTCTAACCTGCGCCCTAGAGTGGGAGTCACGCACTCGCTCTAACCCACTTCCTACAGTGGGACTCACTCACTCACTCACCCTAACCCACTTCCTACAGTGGGACACGCTCTATCACTCTAACCCGCTTCCTACAGTGGGACAAACTCACTCACTCTAACCCATGCCCTACACTGGGACTCACTCGTTTACTCTAACCGGCTTCCTACAGTGGGACTCACTCACTCACTCACTCTAATCTGCACCCTACATTGGGACTCACTCACTCGCTGTGACCCGCTTCCTTCAGTGGGACTCACTCACTGACTGACTCTAACCCGCTTCCTACAGTGGGGCTCACTCACTCACTCTAATCCACTTCCTATAGTGGGACTCACTCACTCACTCACTCTAACCCACGCCCTACAGTGGGACTCACTCACTCATTCTAACCCGCTTCCTACAGTAGGACTCACTCACTCACTCTGACCCGCTTCCTACAGTGGGACACACTCACTCACTGTAAGCCACTTCCTACACTGGGACTCACTCACTCACTAATTCTAACCCGCTTCCTACAGTGGGCCACATTCACTCACTCTAACCTTTGCCCTACAGTGGGACTCACTCACTCACACTAACACGCTTCCAACAGTGGGACTCAGTCACTCATTCACAGTAACCCGCTTCCTACAGCGGGTCTCATACACTCACTCACTCTAATCTGCACCCTACATTGGGACTCACTCACTCGCTGTGACCCGCTTCCTTCAGTGGGACTCACTCACTGACTGACTCTAACCCGCTTCCTACAGTGGGACTCAGTTACGCCTTCATTCTAACGAACGGCCTACAGTGCGACTCACTCGCTCACTCACTTAAACTCACTTCTTACAGTGGAACTCTCTCACTCACTCACTCTAACCTGCTTCCTACAGTGGGTCACACTCAGTCGCTCTAACCCGCTTCCTACAGTGGGACTCATTCACTCACTATAACCTGCTCCCTACAGTGGGACTCACTCATTTACTCTAACCCGCTTCCTACAGTGGGGCTCACTCAATCATTCCCTCTAACCCTCTTCCTACAGTGGGGCTCACTCACTCTTTCCCTCTAATTCGCGCCCTACTTTGGGACTCACTCACTTACTCTAACATGCTTCCTACAGTGGGACTCACTCACTCACCAAGTCTGTGTTGCTTCGGACAGTGGAACTCACTCACTCACTCACCCTAACCCACTTCCTAAAATGTGACTCACTCACTCACTCACTCTAACCCAATTCCTACAGTGGGACACGCTCAGTCACTCTAACCGGCTTCCTACAGTGGGACAAACTCACTCACTCTAACCAATGCCCTACACTGGGACTCACTCATTTACTTCAACCGGCTTCCTACAGTGGGACTCACTCACTCACTCACTCTAACCTGCACCCTACATTGGGACTCACTCACTCGCTGTAACCCGCTTCCTTCAGTGGGACTCACTCACTCACTGACTCTAACCCGCTTCCTACCGTGGGGCTCACACACTCACTCTAACCTGCTTCCTACAGTGGGGCTCACTCACTCACTCAGTCTAACCCACTTCCTACAGTGGGACTAACTCACTCACTCACTCTAACCCGCTTCCTACAGTGAGACACACTCAGTCACTCTAACCCGCGCTCTACAGTGGGACTCACTCACTTACTCTAACCTGCTTCCTAACGTGGGACTCACTCACTCACTCTAACCCTCGCCCTACAGTGGGACTCACTCACTCACTCTAATCCGCGCTCTACAGTGGGACTCATTCACTTACTCTAACCTGTGGATAACTGACTAGCTGAAAAGGGTCACATAGACATAGTCCAGCTGGCTGGACAAAAATGCACATTGCTCTCAGCTTATCTGAAGTAAAGCAAAAATAACTGTCTTTGGCTGTTCTTGTTACACAATAACAGGAAGATTTTGGTGGGAAAAGAATGTTGCAGGTGGGAACCGATAACTACAGAAGAGAAACTAGGGGCGGGCTTGGTATTTAGGCAACTAACCAATAATGAGCTTAACTTTTGTAATATGTATGAGCTAATTATAACAAGGCATAAAAGGTGACTGTAAGGGACAATAAACGAAGTCTGCTGATCACTCATATTGAGCGACTGTGTCTTCCCTCCGTCGCAACACTAACCTGCTTCCTATAGTGGGACTCACTCGTACACTCTAACCCTCGCCCTACAGTTGGACTCATTCAGTCACTCTAACCCGCCTCATACAGTGGGGCTCACTCACTCACTCTAACCCGCGCCCTACAATGGGACTCACTCACTTAATATAACCCGCTTCCCACAGTGGGACTCGCTCACTCGCTCACTCTAAACAATGCCCTACACTGGGACTCACTCACTCACTCTAACGCGTTTTCTAAAGTGGGTTTCCCTCACTCACTCCAACCCAATTCCTACAGTGGGACTCACTCACTCACTCACTCTAACCCACGCCCTACAATGGGACTCACTCACTTAATATAACCCGCTTCCTACAGTGGGACTCACTCACTCACTCACTCTAAATCGCGCCTTACATTGGGACTCACTCACTAACTCTAACCCGCTTCCTACAATGAGACTCACTCACTCACTCTCACCCGTTTCATACAGTGGGACACACTAAGTAACTCTAACTTGCTTCCTACAGTGGGGCTCACTCACTCACTCTAACCCGCGCCCTACAGTGGGACTCACTCACTCACTCTAATCCGTTTTCTACAGTGGGTTTCACTCACTCACTCTAACCCACTTTCTACAGTGGGACTCACTCACTCAATCACTCTATCCCACTTCCTATAGTGGGATGCACTCAGAGACTCTAACCCTCTTCCTACAGTGGGACTCACTCACTCACTCTAACCCGCGCTTTACAGTGGGACTCAATCTCTCAGTCTAACCCGCGCCCTACAGTGGGACTCACTCACTTACTCTAACCCGCTTCCGACAGTGGAACTCACTCACTCACTCACTCTAACCCGCGCCCTATAGTGGGACACATTCAGTTACTCTAAACATCTTCCTACATTGGGGCTCACTCACTCACTCTAACCCGCGCCCTACACTGGGACTCACTCACTCACTCTAACCCGCTTCCTTCAGTGGGACTCACTCACTCACTCACTCTAACACACGACCTACATTGGGACTCACTCACTCACTCTAACCCACTTCCTACAGTGGGACTCACTCACTCACTCTAACCCTTTTTCTACAGTGGGTCTCACTCACTCACTCTAACCCGCTTCCTACAGTGGGACTCACTCACTCGCCAACTCTGAGTTGCTTCCTACAGTGTGACTTGCTCACTCACTCACGCTAAACCGCTTCCTACAGTGGGAGATACTCAGTCGCTCTGACCCTCCTCCTACAGTGGGACTCACTCACTTACTCCGTCCTAACCGCGCCCTACAGTGGGGCTCACTCACTCACCCACTCTAACCCGCTTCCTATAGTGGGACACTCAGTAACTCTATCCAGCTTCCTACAGTGGGTCTCACTCACTCACTCTAACCCGCACTCTACACTGGGACTCACTCACTCACTCTATCTCGCTTCCTACAGTGGGACTCACTCACTCACTCACTCTAACCCGCGCCCTACAGTGGGACTCACTCACTCTCTCACTCTAACCCGCTTCCTACAGTGGGACTCACTCACTCACTCACTCTAACCCGCTTCCTTAATTTGGACTCACTCGCTCACTCAAACCCGCTTCTTATAGTGGGACACACTCAGTAAGTCTAAACCGCTTCCTACAGTGGGGCTCACTCACTCACTCTAACCCCCCCCTACAGTGGGACTCACTCATTCACTCTAACCCGCTTCCTACAGTGGGACTCACTCACTTATTCACTCTAAACAGCTTCCTGCAATGGGACACACTCAGTCATTCTAACCACACCCTACACTGGGACTCACTCACTTATTCTAACCCGCTTCCTACAGTGGGACTCACTCGCTCACTCTAACCTACTTCCTACAGTGGGACTCACTCATTCACTCTAACCCTCTTCCTACAGTGGGACTCACTCACTCACTCTAATCCCTTTTCTACAGTGGGTTTCACTCACTCACTCTAACCCGCTTCCTACAGTGGGACTCACTCACTCAATCACTCTATCCCGCTTCCTATAGTGGGATGCAGTCAGAGACTCTAACCCTCTTCCTACAGTGGGACTCACTCTCTCACTCACTCTAACCCACTTCCTACAGTGGGACACGCTCAGTCACTCTAATCCGCTTCCTACAGTGGGACAAACTCACTCGCTCTAACCCGGTTCCTACAGTGGGGCTCACTCACTCACTCACTCTAACACACGCCCTACATTGGAACTCACTCACTCACTCTAACCCCGTTTCCTACAGTGGGACTCACTCTCTCACTCTAAATAGCGCCCTACACTGGGACTCACTCACTTACTCTAACCCGCTTCCTACAGTGGGACTCAGTCACTCACTCACTCTAACACACTCCCTACATTGGGACTCACTCACTCTAACGCGTTTTCTAAAGTGGGTTTCCCTCACTAACTCCAACCCAATTCCTACAGTGGGACTCACTCACTCACTCACTCTAACCCGCGCCCGAGAGTGGGACTCACTCACTAACTCTAAACCACGCCCTACACTGGGACTCACTCACTTACTCTAACCCGCTTCCTACAGTGGGAATCACTCACTCACTCTAAGCCTCGCCCTACTGTGGGACTCACTCACTCACAGTAACCCACTTCCTACAGTGGGACTCACTCACTCACTGTTACCGATTTCCTACTTTGGGACTCACTCACTCATTCCCTCTAACCCGCTTCCTACAGTGGAACTCATTCAGTCACTCACTCTAACCCGCTTCATTCGGTGGGACTCACTCACTCTACTGTAACTCGCGCCCTACACTGGGACTCACTCACTTACTCTAACCATCTTCCTACAGTGGGACTCACTCACTCACTCACTCTAACCCGCGCCCTACAGTGGGACTCACTCACTCACGCTAACCCGTGCCCTACACTGGGACTCACTCACTTACTCTAAACGTCTTCCTACAGTGGGACTCACTCACTCACTCACTCTAACCGACTTACTACATTGGGACTCACTCACGCACTCACTCTAAGCCACTTCCAACATTGGGACTCACTCACTGACTCACTCTAACCCGCTTCCTACAGTGGGCCACACTCACTCACTCTAATCTGCTTCTTACAGTGGGACTCACTCATTTACTCTAACCCGCGCACTACAATGGTACACACTCACTTAGTCTAACACGCTTCCTACAGTGGAACTCACTCACTCACTCACTCTAACCCGTGCCCTACATTGGGACTCACTCACTCAGTCAATCCCGCTTCCTACAGTGGGACTCACTCACTCACTCACTCTAACCCGCTTGCTATAGTGGGACACACTCAGTAACTCAAACCAGCTTCCTACAGTGGGGCTCTCACACTCACTCTAACCTGCGCCCTACAGTGGGACTCAAACACTCACTCACTCTAAGCCGCTTCCTGTAGTGGGAAACAGTCAGTAACTCACTCTAACCCGCTTCCTACAGTGGGACTCAGTCACTCACTCACCGTAATCCGCTTCCTACAGTGGGACTCACTCACTCACTCAATCTATGCCACTTCCTACACTGGGACTCACTCACTCACTCACTCTAACCCACTCCCTAAAGTGGGACTCACTCACTCACTCACTCTAACCCGCTTCCTATAGTGGGACACACTCAGTAACTCAAACCAGCTTCCTACAGTAGGCCTCAATCACTCACTCTAACCCTCGCCCTACACTGGGACTCACTCATTTACTCTAACCCGCTTCCTTCAGTAGGACTCACTCTCTCACTCATTCTAACCCGCTTCCTACAGTGGGAGTCACTCACTCACTCTAACCCTTTTTTTACAGTGGGTTTCACTCACTCACTCTATCCCGCTTCCTACAGTGGGACACACTCACTCACTCACTCACTCTAACCCACTTCCTAGAGTGGGACTCACTCACTCGCCAACTCTGAGTTGCTTCCTACAGGGTGACTCGACACTCACTCATGCTAACCCGCTTCCGACAGTGGGAGATACTCAGTCACTCTAAATCTCTTCCTACAGTGGGACTCGCTCACTCACTCATTCCAACCCATGCCCTACAGTGGGACTCACTCACTCACTCTAACCCACGCCCTACAGTGGGACTCACTCACTCACTCACTCTAAACCGCTTGCTGTAGTGGGACACACTCAGTAAGTCTAACCACCTTCCTACATTGGGGCTCACTCACTCACTCTAACCCGCGCCCTACACTGGGACTCCCTAACTTACTCCAAACCGCTTCCTGCAGTGGGACTAACTCACTCACTCACTCTAACACACGCCGTACATTGGGACTCACTCACTCACTCTAATCCGCGCCCTACAGTGGGACTCAGTCACTCACTCACTCTAACCCGCTTCCTACAGAGGGACTCGCTCACTCACTCTAACCCGTGTTCTACGGTGGGTTTCACTCACTCACTCTGTCCCACTTCCTACAGTGGGACTCACTCACTCACTCACTCAAACCCACTTCCTACAGTGGGACTCACTCACTCACCAGCTCTGAGTTACTTCCTACAGTGGGACTCAGTCACTCACTCACTCTAAGCCGCTTCCTGCAGTGGGACTCATACGCTCACTCATTCTAACCTGCGCCCTAGAATGGGACTCACTCACTCACTATAACTCGCTTTCTACAGTGGGACTCTCTCGCTCACTCACTCTAACCCGCCCCCTACATTGGGACTCACTCACTCACTCAAACCCGCTTCCTACTTTGGGACTCACTCAATTACTCTTATCCAATTCCTACAGTGGGCCTCACTCACTTACTCTAACCCGCATCCTACAGTGGGACTCACTCACTCACTCACTCTAAGCTGCGCCCTACACTGGGAATCACTCACTAACTCTAACCCGCTTCCTACAGCGAGACTCACTCACTCACTCTCACCCGTTTCCTACAGTGGGACACACTAAGTAACTCTAACTTGCTTCCTACAGTGGGGCTCACTCACTCACTCTAACCCGCGCCCTACAGTGGGACTCACTCACTCACTCTAATCCGTTTTCTACAGTGGGTTTCACTCACTCACTCTAACCCACTTTCTACAGTGGGACTCACTCACTCAATCACTCTATCCCACTTCCTATAGTGGGATGCACTCCGAGACTCTAACCCTCTTCCTACAGTGGGACTCACTCACTCACTCTAACCCGCGCTTTACAGTGGGACTCAATCTCTCAGTCTAACCCGCGCCCTACAGTGGGACTCACTCACTTACTCTAACCCGCTTCCGACAGTGGAACTCACTCACTCACTCACTCTAACCCGCGCCCTACAGTGGGACACATTCAGTTACTCTAAACATCTTCCTACATTGGGGCTCACTCACTCACTCTAACCCGCGCCCTACACTGGGACTCACTCACTTACTCTAACCCGCTTCCTTCAGTGGGACTCACTCACTCACTCACTCTAACACACGACCTACATTGGGACTCACTCACTCACTCTAACCCGCTTCCTACAGTGGGACTCACTCACTCACTCTAACCCTTTTTCTACAGTGGGTCTCACTCACTCACTCTAACCCGCTTCCTACAGTGGGACTCACTCACTCGCCAACTCTGAGTTGCTTCCTACAGTGTGACTTGCTCACTCACTCACGCTAAACCGCTTCCTACAGTGGGAGATACTCAGTCGCTCTGACCCTCCTCCTACAGTGGGACTCACTCACTTACTCCGTCCTAACCGCGCCCTACAGTGGGGCTCACTCACTCACCCACTCTAACCCGCTTCCTATAGTGGGACACTCAGTAACTCTATCCAGCTTCCTACAGTGGGTCTCACTCACTCACTCTAACCCGCACTCTACACTGGGACTCACTCACTCACTCTATCTCGCTTCCTACAGTGGGACTCACTCACTCACTCACTCTAACCCGCGCCCTACAGTGGGACTCACTCACTCTCTCACTCTAACCCGCTTCCTACAGTGGGACTCACTCACTCACTCACTCTAACCCGCTTCCTTAATTTGGACTCACTCGCTCACTCAAACCCGCTTCTTATAGTGGGACACACTCAGTAAGTCTAAACCGCTTCCTACAGTGGGGCTCACTCACTCACTCTAACCCCCCCCTACAGTGGGACTCACTCATTCACTCTAACCCGCTTCCTACAGTGGGACTCACTCACTTATTCACTCTAAACAGCTTCCTGCAATGGGACACACTCAGTCATTCTAACCACACCCTACACTGGGACTCACTCACTTATTCTAACCCGCTTCCTACAGTGGGACTCACTCGCTCACTCTAACCTACTTCCTACAGTGGGACTCACTCATTCACTCTAACCCTCTTCCTACAGTGGGACTCACTCACTCACTCTAATCCCTTTTCTACAGTGGGTTTCACTCACTCACTCTAACCCGCTTCCTACAGTGGGACTCACTCACTCAATCACTCTATCCCGCTCCCTATAGTGGGATGCAGTCAGAGACTCTAACCCTCTTCCTACAGTGGGACTCACTCTCTCACTCACTCTAACCCACTTCCTACAGTGGGACACGCTCAGTCACTCTAATCCGCTTCCTACAGTGGGACAAACTCACTCGCTCTAACCCGGTTCCTACAGTGGGGCTCACTCACTCACTCACTCTAACACACGCCCTACATTGGGACTCACTCACTCACTCTAACGCGTTTTCTAAAGTGGGTTTCCCTCACTAACTCCAACCCAATTCCTACAGTGGGACTCACTCACTCACTCACTCTAACCCGCGCCCGAGAGTGGGACTCACTCACTAACTCTAAACCACGCCCTACACTGGGACTCACTCACTTACTCTAACCCGCTTCCTACAGTGGGAATCACTCACTCACTCTAAGCCTCGCCCTACTGTGGGACTCACTCACTCACAGTAACCCGCTTCCTACAGTGGGACTCACTCACTCACTGTTACCGATTTCCTACTTTGGGACTCACTCACTCATTCCCTCTAACCCGCTTCCTACAGTGGAACTCATTCAGTCACTCACTCTAACCCGCTTCATTCGGTGGGACTCACTCACTCTACTGTAACTCGCGCCCTACACTGGGACTCACTCACTTACTCTAACCATCTTCCTACAGTGGGACTCACTCACTCACTCACTCTAACCCGCGCCCTACAGTGGGACTCACTCACTCACGCTAACCCGTGCCCTACACTGGGACTCACTCACTTACTCTAAACGTCTTCCTACAGTGGGACTCACTCACTCACTCACTCTAACCGACTTACTACATTGGGACTCACTCACGCACTCACTCTAAGCCGCTTCCAACATTGGGACTCACTCACTGACTCACTCTAACCCACTTCCTACAGTGGGCCACACTCACTCACTCTAATCTGCTTCTTACAGTGGGACTCACTCATTTACTCTAACCCGCGCACTACAATGGTACACACTCACTTAGTCTAACACGCTTCCTACAGTGGAACTCACTCACTCACTCACTCTAACCCGTGCCCTACTTTGGGACTCACTCACTCAGTCAATCCCGCTTCCTACAGTGGGACTCACTCACTCACTCACTCTAACCCGCTTGCTATAGTGGGACACACTCAGTAACTCAAACCAGCTTCCTACAGTGGGGCTCACTCACTCACTCTAACCTGCGCCCTACAGTGGGACTCAAACACTCACTCACTCTAAGCCGCTTCCTGTAGTGGGAAACAGTCAGTAACTCACTCTAACCCGCTTCCTACAGTGGGACTCAGTCACTCACTCACCGTAATCCGCTTCCTACAGTGGGACTCACTCACTCACTCAATCTATGCCACTTCCTACACTGGGACTCACTCACTCACTCACTCTAACCCACTCCCTAAAGTGGGACTCACTCACTCACTCACTCTAACCCGCTTCCTATAGTGGGACACACTCAGTAACTCAAACCAGCTTCCTACAGTAGGCCTCAATCACTCACTCTAACCCTCGCCCTACACTGGGACTCACTCATTTACTCTAACCCGCTTCCTTCAGTAGGACTCACTCTCTCACTCATTCTAACCCGCTTCCTACAGTGGGAGTCACTCACTCACTCTAACCCTTTTTTTACAGTGGGTTTCACTCACTCACTCTATCCCGCTTCCTACAGTGGGACACACTCACTCACTCACTCACTCTAACCCACTTCCTAGAGTGGGACTCACTCACTCGCCAATTCTGAGTTGCTTCCTACAGGGTGACTCGACACTCACTCATGCTAACCCGCTTCCGACAGTGGGAGATACTCAGTCACTCTAAATCTCTTCCTACAGTGGGACTCGCTCACTCACTCATTCCAACCCATGCCCTACAGTGGGACTCACTCACTCACTCTAACCCACGCCCTACAGTGGGACTCACTCACTCACTCACTCTAAACCGCTTGCTGTAGTGGGACACACTCAGTAAGTCTAACCACCTTCCTACATTGGGGCTCACTCACTCACTCTAACCCGCGCCCTACACTGGGACTCCCTAACTTACTCCAAACCGCTTCCTGCAGTGGGACTAACTCACTCACTCACTCTAACACACGCCGTACATTGGGACTCACTCACTCACTCTAATCCGCGCCCTACAGTGGGACTCAGTCACTCACTCACTCTAACCCGCTTCCTACAGAGGGACTCGCTCACTCACTCTAACCCGTGTTCTACGGTGGGTTTCACTCACTCACTCTGTCCCACTTCCTACAGTGGGACTCACTCACTCACTCACTCAAACCCACTTCCTACAGTGGGACTCACTCACTCACCAGCTCTGAGTTACTTCCTACAGTGGGACTCAGTCACTCACTCACTCTAAGCCGCTTCCTGCAGTGGGACTCATACGCTCACTCATTCTAACCTGCGCCCTAGAATGGGACTCACTCACTCACTATAACTCGCTTTCTACAGTGGGACTCTCTCGCTCACTCACTCTAACCCGCCCCCTACATTGGGACTCACTCACTCACTCACTCTAAGCTGCGCCCTACACTGGGAATCACTCACTCACTATAACCGGCTTCTTACAGTGGGACTCACTCACTGCCTCTAACCCACTTCCTACAGTGGGACTCACTCACTCACCCACTCTGAGATGCTTCCTACACTGGGACTCACTCACTCCCTCACTTTAACCGACTTCCTACAGTGGGACTCACTCACTCACTCTAACCTACTTTCTACAGTGGGACTCACTCACTCACTCTAACCCGCTTCCTATAGTGGGACACACTCAGTCACTCTAACCTGCTTCCAGCAGTGGGACTCACTCACTCACTCTAACCCATTTCCTACAGTGGGACTCACTCACTCACTCAGTCCCGCGCCCTATATTGCGAATCACTCACTCCCCCACTCTGAGCTGCTTCGTAAAGTGGGACTCACTAACTCACACACTCTGAGCTTCTTCCTACAGTGGGACTCTCTCACTCACTCCCTCTAACCCGCTTCCTACAGTGGGCCACACGCAGTCACTGTAACCAGCCCCCTAAACTGGGACTCACTCACTTAGTCTAACCCGCACTCTACAGTGGGACTCACTCACTCACTCACTCTAAACTGCGCCCTACCGTGGGACTCATTCCCTCACTCTAACCCGCTTCCTACAGTGGGAATCACTCACTCACTCTCACCCGCTTCCTACAATGGGACTCACTCACTTACTCACTCTAATCCACTTCCTACAGTGGGACTCACTCACTCAGTCACTCTAACCCGCACCTTACAGTGGAACACACTCACTTACTCTAACTCGCCCCCTAAACAGAGACTCACTCACTTACTCTAACCCGCATCTTACAGTGGGACTCATTCACTCACTCACTCTAACATGGGCCCTACAGTGGGACTCACTCACTCACTCAAACCCGCGCCCTACATAGGGAATCAGAGCTGCTTCCTACAGTGGGACGCACTCACTCACTCTAACACGACCTCTACAGTGGGAGTCACTCCCTCACGCTCACTCTATCCCGCTTCTTTCCCTGGGACTCACTCACTCAATCTAACCCACTTCCTACAGTTGGACGCACTCACTCACTCACTCTACACCCGCTTCCTACAGTGGGACTCACTCACTCACTCACTCTAAACCCCTTCCTACAGTTCGACACACTCGCTCACTATAACCGGCTTCCTACAATGGGACTCACTCACTCACTCTAACCCACTTCCTACAATGGGACTCACTTATTCACTCAAAACCGCGCCCTACATTGGGAATCAGAGCTGCTTCCTACAGTGGGACTCACTCACTAATTCAAACCCACTTTCTACAGTATGACTCACTCAGTCAGTCAGTCTAACCCACTTGCTAAAGTGGGACTCACTCACTCACGCTAACCAGTTACCTACAGTGGGACGCACGCACTCACTCTAACCTGCTTCCTACAGTGGGACTCACTCACTCACTCAAACTCGCGCCCTATATTGGGAATCACTCACTCCCCCACTCTGAGCTGCTTCCTAGAGTGGCACTCACTCACTCACTCATTCTAACCAGCGCCCTACAGTACGACTCACTCACTCAATCACTCTAACCCACTTCATACAGTGGGACACACTCACTCACCCACTCAAACCCACGCCCTACAGTGTGAGTCTCTCACTCACTCACTCTAACCCACTTCCCACAGTAGGACTCACTGACCACTCTGAGTTGCTTCCCACAGAGGGACTCACTTGCTCACTCTAACCCGCGCCCTACAGTGGGACTCACTAACTCACTCACTCTAACCAGGTTCCTACAGTGGGATTCACTCTCTCAGTCACTCTAACCCTCTTCCTACAGTGGGATTCACTCACTCACTCACTCTAAACCGCTTCCGACAGTGGGAATCACTCACTCACTCACTCTAACCCACTTCCTACAATGGGACTCACTCACTCACTCACTCTAACCCACTTCCTACAGTGGGACTCACTCACTCACTCACTCAATCTCGCGCCCGACAGTGGGAATCACTCACTCACTCACTCTAAACCGCTTCCTACAATGGGACACACTCACTCACCCACTGAAACCCACGCACTACAGTGTGAGTCACTCACTCACTCACTCTAACCCACTTCCTACAGTGGAACTCACTCACCCACTCTAAGTTGCTTCGTACAGTGGGACTCACTTGCTCACTTTAACCCACTCCCTACAGTGGGACTCACTCACTTGCTCATTCTAACCAGCGACCTATAGTGCGACTCACTCACTCATTCACTCTAACCCACTTCCTACAGTGGGACTCACTCACTCACTCACTCTAACCCGCTTTCTACAGTGGGACTCACTCACTCACTCACTCACTCTAACCTACTTTCTACAGTGGGACTCAATCACTCTCCCACTCTGAGTTTCTTCATACAGTGGGACTCACTCATTCACTCTAACCCACTTCCTAAAGTGGGACTCACTTCACTCACTCAATTTAACCCGCTACCTACAGTGGGACTCACTCACAAACTCACTCAAACCCACGCCCTACAGTGGGACTCACTCACCCACTCACTCACTTTAACCCGCTTCCTGCAGTGGGACTAACTCACTCACGAACAGTTACTTGCTTCCTACAGTGGGACTCACTTGCTCACTCTATCTCGCTTCCTACAGTGGGACTCACTCACTCGCTCATTCTAACCAGCGACCTGCAGTGCGACTCACTCACTCACTCACTCTAACCCGTTTCCTACAGTGGGACTCACTCACTCACTCACTCTAACCCACTTCCTACAGTGGGACTCACTCACACACTCTCTCTAACGCGCTTCCTAAAATGGGACACTCTCATTTACCCACTCAAAGCCAAGCCCTAGAGTGGGAGTAACTCACTTACTCACTCTAACCCACTTCCTACAGCTGGACTTACTCACCACTCTGAGTTGCTTCCTACAGTGGGACTCACTCACTCACCCACTCTGAGTTGCTTCATACAGTGAGACTCACTCACTCACTCACTCTAACCCGCTTTTTACCGTGGGACTCACTCACTCAGTCTAACCCGTGCCTTACACTGGGACTCACTAACTCACTCTCACCCGTTTCCTACAGTGGGACTCACTCACTCACTCTAACCCATTTCCTACAGTGGGAAGCACTCACTCACTCACTCAAAGCCACGCCCTACAGTGGGACTCACTCACTCACTCACTCTAACCCACTTCCTACAGTGGGACTCACTCACTCACTCACTCTAGCCCACTTTCTAAAGTGGGACTCACTCACTCACTCACTCTAACCCGCACCCTATATTGGGACTCACACAGTCACTCTCACCCGTTTTCTACAGTGGGACTCACTCACTCACTTTCTCCCTTTTCCTACAGTGGGACTTACTCACTCACTCTAATCCATTTCCTACAGTGGGACGCAATCACTCACTCTAATCCATTTCCTACAGTGGGACTCACTCACTCACTCACTCAATCTCGTGCCCTACAGTGGGACTCACTCACTCACTCACTCTAACCCGCTTCCTCCAGTGGGGCTCACTCACTCACTCACTCTAACCCGCTTCCTACAGCGGGACTCACTCATCACTCTGAGTTGATTTCTACAGTGGGACTCACTCACTCACCCACTCTGAGTTGCTTCTTACAGTGGGACTCACTCACTCACTCACTCTAACCCGCTTTACACAGCGGGACTCACTCACTCACTCTAACCCCTGCCCTACATTGAGACTCACTCACTCACTCTCACCCGTTTCCTACAGTGGGACGCACTCACACACTCTAACCCCTGCCCTACATTGAGACTCACTCACTCACTCTCACCCGTTTCCTACAGTGGGACGCACTCACACACTCTAACCCGCTTTTTACAGTGGGACTCACACTCTCACTCTAACCCGTTTCCTAAAGTGGGACTCGCTTCACTCACTCAACTTAACCCGCTACCTACAGTGGGACTCACTCACAAACTCACTGAAACCCACGCCCTACATTGGGAATCACTCACACTCTCTCACTCGTTTCCTACAGTAAGACTCACTCACTCACTCTCACCCGTTTTCTACAGTGGGACGCACTCACTCACTCTAACTCACTTCCTAGAGTGGGATTCACTCACTCACTCACTCTAAACCTCTTCCTACAGTGGGAATCACTCGCTCACTCACTCTAACCCGCTTCCTACAATGGGACACACTCACTCACCCACTCAGAATCACGCCCTACAGTGTGAGTCGCTCACTCACTCACTCTAACCCACTTCCTAGAGTGGGACTCACTCACCCACTCAGTTGCTTCCTACAGTGGGATTCACTCACCCACTCGGAGTTGCTTCGTACAGTGGGACACACTTCCTCACTTTAACCCTCTCCCTACAGTGGGACTCACTCGCTCATTCTAACCAGCGACCTATAGGGCGACTCACTCACTCTAACCCACTTCCTACAGTGGGACTCACTCACTCACTCACTCTAACCCGCTTCCTATAGTGGGACTCAGTCACCACTCTGAGTTGCTTGCTACAGTTGGACTCACTCACTCACCCACTCTAACCCACTTTTTGCAGTGGGACTCACTCACTTACTCTCACCGGTTTACTAAAGTGGGACTCATTCACTCACTCACTCAAACCCACGCCCTACAGAGGCAGTCACTCACTCACTCACTCTAACCCACTTCCTACAGAGTGACTCACTCACCCGCTGTGAGTTGCTTCCTACAGTGGGACTCAGTCACTCACTCACTCTAACCCGCTTTCTATAGTGCGACTCAGTCACTCACTAACAGTAACTTGCTTCCAACAGTGGGACTCACTTCCTCACTCTAACCCGCTTCCTACAGTGGGACTCACTCACTCACTCACTCTAACCCACTTCCTACAGTGGGATTCACTCACTCACTCACTCTAAACCGCTTCCTACAGTGGGAAACAATCACTTACGCACTCTAACCTGCTTCCTACAATGGGACATACTCACTCACCCACTAAAACCCACGGCCTACAGTGTGACTCACTCACTCACTCACTCTAACCCGCACCCTATATTGGGACTCACTCAGTCACTCTCACCCGTTTTCTACAGTGGGACTCAGTCACTCACTCTAAGCCATTTCCTACAGTGGGACGCACTCACTCACTCAGTCTCGCACCCTACAGTGGGACTCACTCACTCACTCACTTTAACCTGATACTTACAGTGGGACTCACTCACTCACTCTCACCCGCACCCTATATTGGGTCTCACTCAGCCACTCTCACCCGTTTTCTACAGTGGGACTCACTCACTCACTCTAAGCCATTTCCTACAGTGGGACGCACTCACTCAGTCTAACTCGCTTCCTACAGTGGCACTCACTCACTCACTTTAACCTGATACTTAAAGTGGGACTCACTCACTCACTCAAACCCACGCCCTACAGTGACAGTCACTCACTCACTCCCTCTAAACCACTTCCTACAGTGGGACTCACTCACATACTCCGAGTTGCTTCCTAAAGTGGGACTCACTTGCTCACTCACTCTGACCCACTTCCTACAGTGGGACTCACTCACCCACTCTGAGTTGCTTCCTACAGTGGGACTCACTCACTCACTCACTCTAACCCACTTCCTACAATGGGACACACTCACTCACCCACTCAAACCCACGCCCTACAGTGTGAGTCACTCACTCACTCACTCTAACCCACTTCCTACAGTGGGACTGACTCACCCACTCTGAGTTGCTTCCTACAGTGGGACTCACTCACTCACTCTTACCCGCTTCCTACAGTGGGACTCACTCACTCACTCTAACCCACACCCTATGTAGGGACTCACTCAGTCACTCTCACCCGTTTTCTACAGTGGGACTCACTCACTCACTCTAACCCATTTCCTACAGTGGGACGCACTCACTCAGTCTAACCCGCTTTTTACAGTGGGACTCACACTCTCACTCTAACCCGTTTCCTAAAGTGGGACTCGCTTCACTCACTCAACTTAACCCGCTACCTACAGTGGGACTCACTCACAAACTCACTGAAACCCACGCCCTACATTGGGAATCACTCACACTCTCTCACTCGTTTCCTACAGTAGGACTCACTCACTCACTCTCACCCGTTTCCTACAGTGGGACTCACTCACTCACCCACTCTAACCCACTTTTTGCAGTGGGACTCACTCACTCACTCTCACCGGTTTACTAAAGTGGGACTCATTCACTCACTCACTCAAACCCACGCCCTACAGAGGCAGTCGCTCACTCACTCACTCTAACCCACTTCCTACAGAGGGACTCACTCATCCACTGTGAGTTGCTTCCTACAGTGGGACTCAGTCACTCACTCACTCTAACCCGCTTTCTATAGTGCGACTCAGTCACTCACTAACAGTAACTTGCTTCCAACAGTGGGACTCACTTCCTCACTCTAACCCGCTTCCTACAGTGGGACTCACTCACTCACTCACTCTAACCCACTTCCCACACTGGGATTCACTCACTCAGTCACTCTAAACCGCTTCCTACAGTGGGAAACAATCACTTACGCACTCTAACCTGCTTCCTACAATGGGACATACTCACTCACCCACTAAAACCCACGCCCTACAGTGTGACTCACTCACTCACTCACTCTAACCCGCACCCTATATTGGGACTCACTCAGTCACTCTCACCCGTTTTCTACAGTGGGACTCAGTCACTCACTCTAAGCCATTTCCTACAGTGGGACGCACTCACTCATTCAGTCTCGCACCCTACAGTGGGACTCACTCACTCACTCACTTTAACCTGATACTTACACTGGGACTCACTCACTCACTCTCACCCGCACCCTATATTGGGTCTCACTCAGTCACTCTCACCCGTTTTCTACAGTGGGGCTCACTCACTCACTCTAAGCCATTTCCTACAGTGGGACGCACTCACTCAGTCTAACTCGCTTCCTACAGTGGCACTCACTCACTCACTCACTTTAACCTGATACTTAAAGTGGGACTCACTCACTCACTCACTCAAACCCACGCCCTACAGTGACAGTCACTCACTCACTCCCTCTAACCCACTTCCTACAGTGGGACTCACTCACATACTCTGAGTTGCTTCCTACTGTGGGACTCACTTGCTCACTCACTCTAACCCACTTCCTACAGTGGGACTCACTCACTCACTCACTTTAACCTGATACTTAAAGTGGGACTCACACACTCACTCACTCAAACCCACGCCCTACAGTGACAGTCACTCACTCACTCCCTCTAACCCACTTCCTACAGTGGGACTCACTCACATACTCTGAGTTGCTTCCTACTGTGGGACTCACTTGCTCACTCACTCTAACCCACTTCCTACAGTGGGACTCACTCACCCACTCTGAGTTGCTTCCTACAGTGGGACTCACTCACTCACTCACTCTAACCCACTTCCTACAATGGGACACACTCACTCACCCACTCAAACCCACGCCCTACAGTGTGAGTCACTCACTCACTCACTCTAACCCACTAACTACAGTGGGACTGACTCACCCACTCTGAGTTGCTTCCTACAGTGGGACTCACTCACTCACTCTAACCCGCTTCCTACAGTGGGACTCACTCACTCACTCTCACCCGTTTCCTACAGTGGGACTCTCTCACTCACTCACTCAATCTCGCACACTACAGTGGGACTCACTCACTCACTCACTCTAAACCGCTTCCTAAAGTGGGACTCACTCACTCACTCTAACCCGTTTCCTAAAGTAGGACTCACTCACTCACTCTCACCCGCGCCCTACAGTGGGACTCACTCACTCACTCTAACCCTTTTCCTACAGTGGGACGCACTCACTCACTCTAACCCAATTCCTACAGTGGGACTCACTCACTCACTCACTCAAACCCACGCCCTACAGTGGGAGTCACTCAGTCACTCACTCTAACACACTTCCTACTGTGGGACTCACTCACTCACACACTCTAACCCGCTTCGTACAGTGGGACTCACTCACTCACTCACTCTAACCCGCTTCCTACAGTGGGACTCAGTCACTCACTAACAGTAAATTGCTTTCTACAGTGGGACTCACTTCCTCACTCTAACCCGTTTCCTAAAGTGGGACTCACTCACTCACTCTAATCTATTTCCTACAGTGGGACGCAATCACTCACTCTAATCCATTTCCTACAGCGGGACGCACTCACTCACTCTAACCCGTTTCCTACAGTGGGACTCAGTCACTCACTCACTCAATCTCGCGCCCTATAGTGGGACTCACTCACTCACTCACTCTAATCCGATTCCTCCAGTGGGACTCACTCACTCACTCACTCACTCTAACCCGCTTCCTCCAGTGGGGCTCACTCACTCACTCACTCTAACCCGCTTTTTACAGTGGGACTCACTCACTCACTCTAACCCTCGCCCTACATTGAGGCTCACTCACTCACTCTCACCCGTTTCCTACAGTGGGACTCACTCACTCACTCTAACCCATTTCCTGCAGTGGGACGCACTCACTCACTCTATCCCGCTACCTACAGTGGGACTCACTCACAAACTCACTCAAACCCACGCCCTACAGTGGGAGTCACTCACTCACTCACTGTAACCCGCTTCCTACAGTGGGAGTAACTCACTCACTCACTCCAACCCTCCTCCTACAGTGGGACTCAGTCACTCACTCACAGAAAATAGCTTCCTACAGTGGGACACACTTACTCACTCTCGCCCGTTTTCTACAGTGGGACTCAGTCACTCACTCTAACCCATTTCCTACAGTGGGACGCACTCCGTCACTCTAACCCGATTCCTACAGTGCTACTCACTGACTCACTCTAACCCGTTTCCTAAAGTGGGACTCTCTCACTCACCCTCACCCTTTTCCTACAGTGGGACTCACTCACTCACTCACTCACTCAGTCTCGAACCCTACAGTGGGACTCACTCAGTCACTCACTCTAACCCGCTTCCTACAGTGGGACTCTCTCACTCACTCTCACCGGTTTCCTACAGTGGGACTCACTCACTCACTCTAACCCATTTCCGAGTGTGGGACGCACTCACTCACTCTAACCCGCTTCCTACAGTGGGACTCACTCACTCACTCAATTTAACTCGATAATTACAGTGGGACTCACAAACTGACTCACTCTAACCCACTTCCTTCAGTGGGACTCACTGACCCACTCTGAGTTGCTTCCTAAGGTGGGACTCACTCGCTCACTGTAACCCATTTCCTACAGTGGGACTCGCTCACTTACTCACTCTGACCCACTTCCTACAGTGGGACTCACTCACTCACTTACGCTAACCCGTTTCCTAAAGTGGGACTCACTCGCTCACTCTAACCCGCTTCCTACTGTGGGACTCAGTCACTCAAGCAAACCCGTTTCCTATAGTGGGACGCACTCTACTCACTCTAACCCTCGCCCTACATTGGGACTCACTCACTCACTCTCACCTGTTCTCTACAGTGGGACGCACTCACTCACTCTTACCCACTTCCTACAGTGGGATTCAATAACTCACTCACTCTAAACCGCTTCCTACAATGGGACACACTCACTCACCCCCTCAGAACCACGCCCTACAGTGTGAGTCACTCACTCACTCACTCTAACCCACTTCCTAGAGTGGGACTCACTCACCCACTCTCAGTTGCTTCCTACAGTGGGACTCACTTGCTCACTTTAAACCCTCTCCGTACAGTGGGACTCACTCGCTCAGTCTAACCAGCGACCTATAGTGCGACTCACTCACTCACTCACTCTAATCCATTTCCTACAGTGGGACTCACTCACTCACTCACTATAACCCGCATCCTAGAGTAGGACTCACTCACTCACTCTAACCCGCGCCCTACATTGGGACTCACTCACTCACTCTCACCCGTTTTCTACAGTGGGACTCACTCACTCACTCTAACCCACTTCCTACAGTGGGGCGCACTCACTCAGTCTAACCCGCTTCCTACAGTGGGAGTCACTCACTCGCTCTAACCCGTTTCCTACAGTGGGACTCCCTCACACACTCACTCAATCTCGCACCCTACAGTGGGACTCACTCACTCACTCACTCAAATCCACGCCCTACAGTGGGAGTCACTCACTCACTCACTGTAACCCTCTTCCTACAGTGGGACTCAGTCACTCACTCACAGAAAATAGCTTCCTACAGTGGGACACACTTACTCACTCTCACCCGTTTTCTACAGTGGGACTCAGTCACTCACTCTAACCCATTTCCTACAGTGGGACGCGCTCCGTCACTCTAACCCGATTCCTACAGTGCTACTCACTGACTCACTCTAACCCGTTTCCTAAAGTGGGACTCTCTCACTCACTCTCACCGGTTTCCTACAGTGGGACTCACTCACTCACTCTAACCCATTTCCGAGAGTGGGACGCACTCACTCACTCTAACCCGCTTCCTACAGTGGGACTCACTCACTCACTCAATTTAACCCGATAATTACAGTGGGACTCACAAACTCGCTCACTCTAACCCACTTCCTGCAGTGGGACTCACTCACTCACTCTAACCCATTTCCTACAGTGGATGCACTCGCTCACTGTAACCCACTTCCTACAGTGGGACTCACTCACTCACTCACTCTGACCAACTTCCTACAGTGGGTGTCACTCACTCACTCACTCTAACCCGCTTCCTACAGTGGGACTCACTCACTCACTAACAGTAACTTGCTTCCTACAGTGGGACTCACTTCCTCACTCTAACCCGCTTCCTACAGTGCGACTCACTCACTCACTCACTCTAAACCTCTTCCTACAGTGGAAATCACTCACTCACTCACTCTAACCTGCTTCCTACAATGGGACATACTCACTCACCCACTCAAACCCACGCCCTAGAGTGGGAGTCACTCACTCACCCACTCTAACCCACTTCCTACAGTGGGTCTCACTCACCCACTCTGAGTTGCTTCCTACAGTGGGACTCACTTGCTCACTTTAACCCTCTCCCTACAGTGGGACTCACACACTCGCTCATTCTAACCAGCGACCTATAGTGCGACTCACTCACTCACTCACTCTAACCCACTTCCTATAGTGGGACACTCAGTCACTCACTATAACCTGCTTCCTACAGTGGGACTCACTCATCACTCTGAGTTGATTCCTACAGTGGGACTCACTCACTCACCCACTCTGAGTTGCTTCTTACAGTGGGACTCATTCACTCACTCTAACCCGTTTCCTAAAGTGGGACTCGCTTCACTCACTCAATTTAACCCGCTACCTACAGTGGGACTCACTCACAAACTCACTGAAACCCACGCCCTACTTTGGGACTCACTCACTCATTCTAACCCGATTCCTCCAGTGGGACTCAGTCACTCACTCACAGTAAACCACTTCCTACAGTGGGACACACTTACTCACTGTAACCCGCTTCCTGCAGTGGGACGCACTCACTCACTATATCCCGCCTTTTACAGTGGGACTCACTCACTCACTCTATCCCGCGCCCTACTTTGGGACTCACTCACTCACTCTCACCCGTTTTGCTACAGTGGGACTCACTCACTCACTCTAAATCATTTCCTACAGTGGGACGCACTCACTCACTCTAATCCATTTCCTACAGTGGGACGCACTCACTCACTCTAACCCGTTTCCTACAGTGGGAGTCACTCACTAACTCACTCGAAGCCGATTCCTACAGTGGGACTCACTCACTCACTCTAACCCGATTCCTCCAGTGGGACTCACTCACTCACTCACTCTAACGCACTTCCTACAGTGGGACTCACTTACTCTACCTCTCTGAATTGCTTCCTACAGTGGGACTCACTCACTCACTTACTCTAATCTGTGCCCTACAGTGGGACTCACTCGCTCGCTCTAACCCACTTCCTACAGTGGGACTCACTCACTCACTCACTCTAACCCGCTACCTACAGTGGGACTCACTTACAAACTCACTCAAACCCACGCCCTACAGTGGGAGTCACTCACTCACTCACTGTCACCCGCTTCCTACAGTGGGAGTCGCTCACTCACTCACTATAACCCGCTTCCAACAGTGGGACTCCCTCACTCACTCACTCTAACCCGCGACCTACTTTGGGACTCACTCACTCACTCTAACCCGCTTCCTACAGTGGGACTCACTCGCTCGCTCACAGTAAACCACTTTCTACAGTTGGACTCATTCACTCACGCTACCCGTTTCCTATAGTGGGACGCACTCATTAACTCTAACCCGCTTTTTACAGTGGGATTCACTCACTCGCTCAATCTAAACCTCTTCCTACAGTGGGAATCACTCACGCACTCACTCTAACCCGCTTCCTACAATGGGACACACTCACTCACCCACTCAGAACCACGCCCTACAGAGTGAGTCGCTCACCCACTCACTCTAACCCGCTTTTTACAGTGGGACTCACTCACTCTCAATCGTTTCCTACAGTGGGACTCGCTCACTCTCTCTAACCCATTTCCTACAGTGGGACGCACTCACTCACTCTAACCCGTTTCCTACTAGAGGGACTCACTTCACTCACTCACTTTAACCCGATACTTACAGTGGGACTCACTCACTCACTCACTCACTCTAAACCGCTTCCTACAGCGGGACTCACTCACTCACTCTAATCCGCACCCTACAGTGGGACTCACTCACTCGCTCATTCTGACTAGCGACCTACAGTGCGACTCACTCACTCACTCACTCTAACCCACTTCCTACAGTGGGATTCACTCTCTCACTCACTCTAAACCACTTCCTACAGTGGGAATCACTCACTCACTC
Organism: Falco peregrinus; assembly: GCF_023634155.1. Lineage (NCBI taxonomy): Eukaryota > Metazoa > Chordata > Aves > Falconiformes > Falconidae > Falco > Falco peregrinus. The sequence continues at coordinate 5,567,437 of NC_073743.1, read as the reverse complement.
ACTCTAAACCGCTTCCTACAATGGGACACACTCACTCACCCACTCAAACCCACGCCCTACAGTGTGAGTCAGTCACTCACTCACTCTAACCCTCTCCCTACAGTGGGACTCACTCACTCGCTCTTTCTAACCAGCGACCTATAGTGCGACTCACTCACTCACTCACTCTAACCCACTTCCTACAGTGGGACTCACTCACTCACTCACTCTGTCCCGCTTCCTACAGTGGGACGCACTCACTCACTCAATCTAAACCACTTCCTACAGTGGGACTCACTCACGCACTCACTCTAACCCGCTTCCTACAATGGGATACACTCACTCACCCACTCAGAACCACGCCCTACAGTGTGAGTCGCTTACTCACTCACTCTAACCCACTTCCTACAGATGGACTCACTCACCCACTCTGAGTTGCTTCCAACAGTGGGACTCACTTGCTCACTCTAACCCACTTCCTACAGTGGGACTCACTTACTCGCTCATTCTAACCAGCGACCTATAGTGCCACTCACTCACTCACTCACTGTAACCCACTTCCTACTGTGGGACTCACTCACTCACCCACTCTGAGTTGCTTCCTACAGTGGGACTCACTCACTCACTCACTCTATCTCGCTTTTTACAGTGGGACTCACTCACTCACTCTCACCCATTTCCTACAGTGGGAATCACTCAGTCACTCTAACCCATTTCCTACAGTGGGACGCACTCACTCACTCTAACCCGCTTCCTACAGTGGGACGCACTCACTCACTCTAACCCCGTTTCCTACTGTGGGACTCACTCACTCACTCTAACCCCGTTTCCTACAGTGGGACTCACTCACTCACCCACTCAAACCCGCTTCCTCCACTGGGACTCAGTCACTCACTCACAGTAAACCACTTCCCACAGTGGGACACACTTACTCACTATAACCCGCTTCCTACAGTGGAACTCACTCACTCACTCTAATCCGTTTCCTACAGCGGGACGCACTCAACTCACTCAAACCCGCTTTTTACAGTGGGACTCACTCACTCACTCACTCTAACCCACTTCTTACAGTGGGACTCACTCACCCACTCTGAGTTGCTTCCTACAATGGACTCAGTCACTCGCTCTAACCCGCTTCCTACAGTGGGAATCAGTCACTCGCTCACAGTAACCTGCTTCCTAAATTGGGACTCATTCACTCTAACCCGTTTCCTAATGTGGGACTCATTTACTCACTTTATCCCTTTTCCTACTGTGGGACTCACTCACTCACTCACTCTAGCCCACGCCCTTCTTTGGGACTCACTCACTCACTCTAACCCGCTTCCTCCAGTGGGACACAGTCACTCACTCACAGTAAACCACTTCCTACAGTGGGAGACACTTACTCACTATAACCCGTTTCCTACAGTGGGACGCACTCACTCACTCTAACCCGCTTTTTACAGTGGGACTCACTCACTCACTCAAACCCGCTTCCTCCACTGGGACTCAGTCACTCACTCACAGTAAACCACTTCCCACAGTGGGACACACTTACTCACTATAACCCGCTTCCTACAGTGGAACTCACTCACTCACTCTAATCCGTTTCCTACAGCGGGACGCACTCAACTCACTCAAACCCGCTTTTTACAGTGGGACTCACTCACTCACTCACTCTAACCCACTTCTTACAGTGGGACTCACTCACCCACTCTGAGTTGCTTCCTACAGTGGGTCTCACTTGCTCATTCTAAACCGCGCCGTACAGTGGGACTCACTCACTCGCTCATTCTGAACAGCGACCTACAGTGCGACTCACTCACTCACTCACTCACTTTAACCCGCTTCCTGCAGTGGGACTCACTCACTCACTTTAGTCTAACTGCTTCATACAGTGGGACTCAGTCACTCACGAACAGTTACTTGCTTCCTACAGTGCGACTCACTCACTCACTCATTCTAACCCACTTCCTACAGTGGGACTCACTCACTCACTCTGAGTTGCTTCCTACAGTGGGACTCACTTGCTCACTCTAACCCACGCCCTACAGTGGGACTCAGTCACTCACTCACTCTAACCCACTTCCTACAGTGGGATTCACTCACTCACTCACTCTAACCCACTTCCTAAAATGGGACACACTCACTCACCCACTCAAACCCACGCCCTAGAGTGGGAGTCACTCACTCACTCACTCTAACCCACTTCCTACAGTGGGACTCACTCACCCACTCTGAGTTGCTTCCTACAGTGGGACTCACTTGCTCACTCTAACCCACGCCCTACAGTGGGACTCAGTCACTCACTCACTCTAACCCACTTCCTACAGTGGGATTCACTCACTCACTCACTCTAACCCACTTCCTACAATGGGACACATTCACTCACCCACTCAAACCCACGCCCTACAGTGTGAGTCACTCACTAACTCACTCTAACCCACTTCCTACAGTAGGACTGACTCACCCACTCTGAGTTGCTTCCTACAGTGGGACTCACTCGCTCACTCTAACCCGTTTCCTAAAGTGGGACTCACTCACTCACTCTCACCCGTTTCCTACAGTGGGACTCACTCACTCACTCTCACCCGTTTCCTACAGTGGGACTCATTCACTCACTCTAATTCATTTCCTATAGTGGGACACACTCACTCACTCTAACCCAATTCCTACAGTGGGACTCACTCACTCACTCACTCTATCCCGCTTCCTACAGTGGGACTCAGTCACTCACTAACAGTAACTTGCTTCCAACAGTGGGACTCACTTCCTCACTCTAACCCGCTTCCTACAGTGGGACTCACTCACTCACTCACTCTAACCTACTTCCTACAGTGGGATTCACTCACTCACTCACTCTAAACCGCTTCCTACAGTGGGAATCACTCACTCACTCACTCTAACCCGCTTCCTACAATGGGATCACTCATTCACCCACTCAAAGCCACGCCCTACAGTGTGAGTCACTCACTCACTTGCTCTAACCCACTTCCTACAGTGGGACTCACTCAGCCACTCTGAGTTGCTTCCTACAGTGGGACTTACTTGCTCACTTTAACCCTCTCCCTACAGTGGGACTCACTCACTCGCTCATTCTGACCAGCGACCTATAGTGCGACTCACTCACTCACTCACTCTAACCCACTTCCTACAGTGGGACTCACTCACCACTCTGAGTTGCTTCCTACTAGTGGGACTCACTCACTCACCCACTCTGAGTTGCTTCATACAGTGGGACTCACTCACTCTAACCCGTTTCCTAATGTGGGACTCACATACTCACGTTATCCCGTTTCCTACTGTGGGACTCACTCACTCACTCACTCTAACGCACAACATATTTGGGACTCACTAACTCACTGTAACCCGCTTCTCCCAGTGGGACTCAGTTACTCACTCACAGTAAACCACTTCCTACAGTGGGACACACTTACTCACTATAACCTGTTTCCTACAGTGGGACGCACTCACTCACTCTAACTTGCTTTTTACAGTGGGACACACTTACCCACTCTAACCCGCGCCCTACATTGGGACTCCCTCACTCACTCTAACCCATTTCCTACATTGGGACTCACTCACTCACTCACTCTAAACCGTTTCCTACAGAGGGACTCACTTCACTCACTCACTTTAACCCACTAATTCGAGTGGTACTCACTCACTCACTCACTCTAACCCACTTCCTACAGTGGGACTCACTCACCCACTCACTCACTTTAACCCGCTTCCTGCAGTGGGACTAACTCACTCACGAACAGTTACTTGCTTCCTACAGTGGGACTCACTTGCTCACTCTATCTCGCTTCCTACAGTGGGACTCACTCACTCGCTCATTCTAACCAGCGACCTGCAGTGCGACTCACTCACTCACTCACTCTAACCCGTTTCCTACAGTGGGACTCACTCACTCACTCACTCTAACCCACTTCCTACAGTGGGACTCACTCACACACTCTCTCTAACGCGCTTCCTAAAATGGGACACACTCATTTACCCACTCAAACCCACGCCCTAGAGTGGGAGTAACTCACTTACTCACTCTAACCCACTTCCTACAGCTGGACTTACTCACCACTCTGAGTTGCTTCCTACAGTGGGACTCACTCACTCACCCACTCTGAGTTGCTTCATACAGTGAGACTCACTCACTCACTCACTCTAACCCGCTTTTTACCGTGGGACTCACTCACTCAGTCTAACCCGTGCCTTACACTGGGACTCACTAACTCACTCTCACCCGTTTCCTACAGTGGGACTCACTCACTCACTCTAACCCATTTCCTACAGTGGGAAGCACTCACTCACTCACTCAAAGCCACGCCCTACAGTGGGACTCACTCACTCACTCACTCTAACCCACTTCCTACAGTGGGACTCACTCACTCACTCACTCTAGCCCACTTTCTAAAGTGGGACACACTCACTCACTCACTCTAACCCGCACCCTATATTGGGACTCACACAGTCACTCTCACCCGTTTTCTACAGTGGGACTCACTCACTCACTTTCTCCCTTTTCCTACAGTGGGACTTACTCACTCACTCTAATCCATTTCCTACAGTGGGACGCAATCACTCACTCACTCAATCTCGTGCCCTACAGTGGGACTCACTCACTCACTCACTCACTCTAACCCGCTTCCTCCAGTGGGGCTCACTCACTCACTCACTCTAACCCGCTTCCTACAGCGGGACTCACTCATCACTCTGAGTTGATTTCTACAGTGGGACTCACTCACTCACCCACTCTGAGTTGCTTCTTACAGTGGGACTCACTCACTCACTCACTCTAACCCGCTTTACACAGCGGGACTCACTCACTCACTCTAACCCCTGCCCTACATTGACACTCACTCACTCACTCTCACCCGTTTCCTACAGTGGGACGCACTCACACACTCTAACCCCTGCCCTACATTGAGACTCACTCACTCACTCTCACCCGTTTCCTACAGTGGGACGCACTCACACACTCTAACCCGCTTTTTACAGTGGGACTCACACTCTCACTCTAACCCGTTTCCTAAAGTGGGACTCGCTTCACTCACTCAACTTAACCCGCTACCTACAGTGGGACTCACTCACAAACTCACTGAAACCCACGCCCTACATTGGGAATCACTCACACTCTCTCACTCGTTTCCTACAGTAAGACTCACTCACTCACTCTCACCCGTTTTCTACAGTGGGACGCACTCACTCACTCTAACTCACTTCCTAGAGTGGGATTCACTCACTCACTCACTCTAAACCTCTTCCTACAGTGGGAATCACTCGCTCACTCACTCTAACCCGCTTCCTACAATGGGACACACTCACTCACCCACTCAGAATCACGCCCTACAGTGTGAGTCGCTCACTCACTCACTCTAACCCACTTCCTAGAGTGGGACTCACTCACCCACTCAGTTGCTTCCTACAGTGGGATTCACTCACCCACTCGGAGTTGCTTCGTACAGTGGGACACACTTCCTCACTTTAACCCTCTCCCTACAGTGGGACTCACTCGCTCATTCTAACCAGCGACCTATAGGGCGACTCACTCACTCTAACCCACTTCCTACAGTGGGACTCACTCACTCACTCACTCTAACCCGCTTCCTATAGTGGGACTCAGTCACCACTCTGAGTTGCTTGCTACAGTTGGACTCACTCACTCACCCACTCTAACCCACTTTTTGCAGTGGGACTCACTCACTCACTCTCACCGGTTTACTAAAGTGGGACTCATTCACTCACTCACTCAAACCCACGCCCTACAGAGGCAGTCACTCACTCACTCACTCTAACCCACTTCCTACAGAGTGACTCACTCACCCGCTGTGAGTTGCTTCCTACAGTGGGACTCAGTCACTCACTCACTCTAACCCGCTTTCTATAGTGCGACTCAGTCACTCACTAACAGTAACTTGCTTCCAACAGTGGGACTCACTTCCTCACTCTAACCCGCTTCCTACAGTGGGACTCACTCACTCACTCACTCTAACCCACTTCCTACAGTGGGATTCACTCACTCACTCACTCTAAACCGCTTCCTACAGTGGGAAACAATCACTTACGCACTCTAACCTGCTTCCTACAATGGGACATACTCACTCACCCACTAAAACCCACGGCCTACAGTGTGACTCACTCACTCACTCACTCTAACCCGCACCCTATATTGGGACTCACTCAGTCACTCTCACCCGTTTTCTACAGTGGGACTCAGTCACTCACTCTAAGCCATTTCCTACAGTGGGACGCACTCACTCACTCAGTCTCGCACCCTACAGTGGGACTCACTCACTCACTCACTTTAACCTGATACTTACAGTGGGACTCACTCACTCACTCTCACCCGCACCCTATATTGGGTCTCACTCAGCCACTCTCACCCGTTTTCTACAGTGGGACTCACTCACTCACTCTTAGCCATTTCCTACAGTGGGACGCACTCACTCAGTCTAACTCGCTTCCTACAGTGGCACTCACTCACTCACTTTAACCTGATACTTAAAGTGGGACTCACTCACTCACTCAAACCCACGCCCTACAGTGACAGTCACTCACTCACTCCCTCTAACCCACTTCCTACAGTGGGACTCACTCACATACTCCGAGTTGCTTCCTAAAGTGGGACTCACTTGCTCACTCACTCTGACCCACTTCCTACAGTGGGACTCACTCACCCACTCTGAGTTGCTTCCTACAGTGGGACTCACTCACTCACTCACTCTAACCCACTTCCTACAATGGGACACACTCACTCACCCACTCAAACCCACGCCCTACAGTGTGAGTCACTCACTCACTCACTCTAACCCACTTCCTACAGTGGGACTGACTCACCCACTCTGAGTTGCTTCCTACAGTGGGACTCACTCACTCACTCTTACCCGCTTCCTACAGTGGGACTCACTCACTCACTCTAACCCACACCCTATGTAGGGACTCACTCAGTCACTCTCACCCGTTTTCTACAGTGGGACTCACTCACTCACTCTAACCCATTTCCTACAGTGGGACGAACTCACTCACTCTAACCCGCTTTTTACAGTGGGACTCACACTCTCACTCTAACCCGTTTCCTAAAGTGGGACTCGCTTCACTCACTCAACTTAACCCGCTACCTACAGTGGGACTCACTCACAAACTCACTGAAACCCACGCGCTACATTGGGAATCACTCACACTCTCTCACTCGTTTCCTACAGTAGGACTCACTCACTCACTCTCACCCGTTTCCTACAGTGGGACTCACTCACTCACCCACTCTAACCCACTTTTTGCAGTGGGACTCACTCACTCACTCTCACCGGTTTACTAAAGTGGGACTCATTCACTCACTCACTCAAACCCACGCCCTACAGAGGCAGTCACTCACTCACTCACTCTAACCCACTTCCTACAGAGGGACTCACTCATCCACTGTGAGTTGCTTCCTACAGTGGGACTCAGTCACTCACTCACTCTAACCCGCTTTCTATAGTGCGACTCAGTCACTCACTAACAGTAACTTGCTTCCAACAGTGGGACTCACTTCCTCACTCTAACCCGCTTCCTACAGTGGGACTCACTCACTCACTCACTCTAACCCACTTCCCACACTGGGATTCACTCACTCAGTCACTCTAAACCGCTTCCTACAGTGGGAAACAATCACTTACGCACTCTAACCTGCTTCCTACAATGGGACATACTCACTCACCCACTAAAACCCACGCCCTACAGTGTGACTCACTCACTCACTCACTCTAACCCGCACCCTATATTGGGACTCACTCAGTCACTCTCACCCGTTTTCTACAGTGGGACTCAGTCACTCACTCTAAGCCATTTCCTACAGTGGGACGCACTCACTCATTCAGTCTCGCACCCTACAGTGGGACTCACTCACTCACTCACTTTAACCTGATACTTACACTGGGACTCACTCACTCACTCTCACCCGCACCCTATATTGGGTCTCACTCAGTCACTCTCACCCGTTTTCTACAGTGGGGCTCACTCACTCACTCTAAGCCATTTCCTACAGTGGGACGCACTCACTCAGTCTAACTCGCTTCCTACAGTGGCACTCACTCACTCACTCACTTTAACCTGATACTTAAAGTGGGACTCACACACTCACTCACTCAAACCCACGCCCTACAGTGACAGTCACTCACTCACTCCCTCTAACCCACTTCCTACAGTGGGACTCACTCACATACTCTGAGTTGCTTCCTACTGTGGGACTCACTTGCTCACTCACTCTAACCCACTTCCTACAGTGGGACTCACTCACCCACTCTGAGTTGCTTCCTACAGTGGGACTCACTCACTCACTCACTCTAACCCACTTCCTACAATGGGACACACTCACTCACCCACTCAAACCCACGCCCTACAGTGTGAGTCACTCACTCACTCACTCTAACCCACTAACTACAGTGGGACTGACTCACCCACTCTGAGTTGCTTCCTACAGTGGGACTCACTCACTCACTCTAACCCGCTTCCTACAGTGGGACTCACTCACTCACTCTCACCCGTTTCCTACAGTGGGACTCTCTCACTCACTCACTCAATCTCGCACACTACAGTGGGACTCACTCACTCACTCACTCTAAACCGCTTCCTAAAGTGGGACTCACTCACTCACTCTAACCCGTTTCCTAAAGTAGGACTCACTCACTCACTCTCACCCGTTTCCTACAGTGGGACTCACTCACTCACTCTAACCCTTTTCCTACAGTGGGACGCACTCACTCACTCTAACCCAATTCCTACAGTGGGACTCACTCACTCACTCACTCAAACCCACGCCCTACAGTGGGAGTCACTCAGTCACTCACTCTAACACACTTCCTACTGTGGGACTCACTCACTCACACACTCTAACCCGCTTCGTACAGTGGGACTCACTCACTCACTCACTCTAACCCGCTTCCTACAGTGGGACTCAGTCACTCACTAACAGTAAATTGCTTTCTACAGTGGGACTCACTTCCTCACTCTAACCCGATTCCTATAGTGGGACTCACTCACTCGTTCATTCTAACCAGCGATCTACAGTGCGATTCGCTCACTCACTCACTCTAACCCACTTCCTACAGTGGGACTCACTCACCCACTCACTCTAACCCGCACCATATATTGGGACTCACTCAGTCACTCTCACCCGTTTTCTATAGTGGGACTCACACACTCGACTCTAACCCATTTCCAACATTGGGACGCATTCACTCACTCTAACCCGTTTCCGAAAGTGGGACTCGCTCACTCACCCTCACCCTTTTCCTACAGTGGGACTCACTCACTCACTCACTCACTCAGTCTCGCACCCTACAGTGGGACTCACTCAGTCACTCACTCTAACCCGCTTCCTACAGTGGGACTCACTCACTCACTCTAACCCGTTTCCTAAAGTGGGACTCACTCACTCACTCTAATCTATTTCCTACAGTGGGACGCAATCACTCTCTCTAATCCATTTCCTACAGCGGGACGCACTCACTCACTCTAACCCGTTTCCTACAGTGGGACTCAGTCACTCACTCACTCAATCTCGCGCCCTATAGTGGGACTCACTCACTCACTCACTCTAATCCGATTCCTCCAGTGGGACTCACTCACTCACTCACTCACTCTAACCCGCTTCCTCCAGTGGGGCTCACTCACTCACTCACTCTAACCCGCTTTTTACAGTGGGACTCACTCACTCACTCTAACCCTCGCCCTACATTGAGGCTCACTCACTCACTCTCACCCGTTTCCTACAGTGGGACTCACTCACTCACTCTAACCCATTTCCTGCAGTGGGACGCACTCACTCACTCTATCCCGCTACCTACAGTGGGACTCACTCACAAACTCACTCAAACCCACGCCCTACAGTGGGAGTCACTCACTCACTCACTGTAACCCGCTTCCTACAGTGGGAGTAACTCACTCACTCACTCCAACCCTCCTCCTACAGTGGGACTCAGTCACTCACTCACAGAAAATAGCTTCCTACAGTGGGACACACTTACTCACTCTCGCCCGTTTTCTACAGTGGGACTCAGTCACTCACTCTAACCCATTTCCTACAGTGGGACGCACTCCGTCACTCTAACCCGATTCCTACAGTGCTACTCACTGACTCACTCTAACCCGTTTCCTAAAGTGGGACTCTCTCACTCACCCTCACCCTTTTCCTACAGTGGGACTCACTCACTCACTCACTCACTCAGTCTCGCACCCTACAGTGGGACTCACTCAGTCACTCACTCTAACCCGCTTCCTACAGTGGGACTCTCTCACTCACTCTCACCGGTTTCCTACAGTGGGACTCACTCACTCACTCTAACCCATTTCCGAGTGTGGGACGCACTCACTCACTCTAACCCGCTTCCTACAGTGGGACTCACTCACTCACTCAATTTAACCCGATAATTACAGTGGGACTCACAAACTCACTCACTCTAACCCACTTCCTTCAGTGGGACTCACTGACCCACTCTGAGTTGCTTCCTAAGGTGGGACTCACTCGCTCACTGTAACCCATTTCCTACAGTGGGACTCGCTCACTCACTCACTCTGACCCACTTCCTACAGTGGGACTCACTCACTCACTTACGCTAACCCGTTTCCTAAAGTGGGACTCACTCGCTCACTCTAACCCGCTTCCTACTGTGGGACTCAGTCACTCAAGCAAACCCGTTTCCTATAGTGGGGCGCACTCTACTCACTCTAACCCTCGCCCTACATTGGGACTCACTCACTCACTCTCACCTGTTCTCTACAGTGGGACGCACTCACTCACTCTTACCCACTTCCTACAGTGGGATTCAATAACTCACTCACTCTAAACCGCTTCCTACAATGGGACACACTCACTCACCCACTCAGAACCACGCCCTACAGTGTGAGTCACTCACTCACTCACTCTAACCCACTTCCTAGAGTGGGACTCACTCACCCACTCTCAGTTGCTTCCTACAGTGGGACTCACTTGCTCACTTTAAACCCTCTCCGTACAGTGGGACTCACTCGCTCAGTCTAACCAGCGACCTATAGTGCGACTCACTCACTCACTCACTCTAACCCATTTCCTACAGTGGGACTCACTCACTCACTCACTATAACCCGCATCCTACAGTAGGACTCACTCACTCACTCTAACCCGCGCCCTACATTGGGACTCACTCACTCACTCTAAGCCATTTCCTACAGTGGGACGCACTCACTCAGTCTAACTCGCTTCCTACAGTGGCACTCACTCACTCACTCACTTTAACCTGATACTTAAAGTGGGACTCACACACTCACTCACTCAAACCCATGCCCTACAGTGGCAGTCACTCACTCACTCCCTCTAATCCACTTCCTACAGTGGGACTGACTCACCCACTCTGAGTTGCTTCCTACAGTGGGACTCACTTGCTCGCTCTAACCCTCTCCCTACAGTGGGACTCACTTACTCACTCACTCTAACCCATTTCCTACAGTGGGACTCACTCACTCACTCTAACCCACTTCCTACAGTGGGGCGCACTCACTCAGTCTAACCCGCTTCCTACAGTGGGACTCACTCGCTCGCTCTAACCCGTTTCCTACAGTGGGACTCTCTCACTCACTAACAGTAACTTGCTTCCTACAGTGGGACTCACTTCCTCACTCTAACCCGCTTCCTACAGTGCGACTCACTCACTCACTCACTCTAAACCTCTTCCTACAGTGGAAATCACTCACTCACTCACTCTAACCTGCTTCCTACAATGGGACATACTCACTCACCCACTCAAACCCACGCCCTAGAGTGGGAGTCACTCACTCACTCACTCTAACCCACTTCCTACAGTGGGTCTCACTCACCCACTCTGAGTTGCTTCCTACAGTGGGACTCACTTGCTCACTTTAACCCTCTCCCTACAGTGGGACTCACACACTCGCTCATTCTAACCAGCGACCTATAGTGCGACTCACTCACTCACTCACTCTAACCCACTTCCTATAGTGGGACACTCAGTCACTCACTATAACCTGCTTCCTACAGTGGGACTCACTCATCACTCTGAGTTGATTCCTACAGTGGGACTCACTCACTCACCCACTCTGAGTTGCTTCTTACAGTGGGACTCATTCACTCACTCTAACCCGTTTCCTAAAGTGGGACTCGCTTCACTCACTCAATTTAACCCGCTACCTACAGTGGGACTCACTCACAAACTCACTGAAACCCACGCCCTACTTTGGGACTCACTCACTCATTCTAACCCGATTCCTCCAGTGGGACTCAGTCACTCACTCACAGTAAACCACTTCCTACAGTGGGACACACTTACTCACTGTAACCCGCTTCCTGCAGTGGGACGCACTCACTCACTATATCCCGCCTTTTACAGTGGGACTCACTCACTCACTCTATCCCGCGCCCTACTTTGGGACTCACTCACTCACTCTCACCCGTTTTGCTACAGTGGGACTCACTCACTCACTCTAAATCATTTCCTACAGTGGGACGCACTCACTCACTCTAATCCATTTCCTACAGTGGGACGCACTCACTCACTCTAACCCCTTTCCTACAGTGGGAGTCACTCACTAACTCACTCGAAGCCGATTCCTACAGTGGGACTCACTCACTCACTCTAACCCGATTCCTCCAGTGGGACTCACTCACTCACTCACTCTAACGCACTTCCTACAGTGGGACTCACTTACTCTACCTCTCTGAATTGCTTCCTACAGTGGGACTCACTCACTCACTTACGCTAATCTGTGCCCTACAGTGGGACTCACTCGCTCGCTCTAACCCACTTCCTACAGTGGGACTCACTCACTCACTCACTCTAACCCGCTACCTACAGTGGGACTCACTTACAAACTCACTCAAACCCACGCCCTACAGTGGGAGTCACTCACTCACTCACTGTCACCCGCTTCCTACAGTGGGAGTCGCTCACTCACTCACTATAACCCGCTTCCAACAGTGGGACTCCCTCACTCACTCACTCTAACCCGCGACCTACTTTGGGACTCACTCACTCACTCTAACCCGCTTCCTACAGTGGGACTCACTTGCTCGCTCACAGTAAACCACTTTCTACAGTGGGACTCACTCACTCACGCTAACCCGTTTCCTATAGTGGGACGCACTCATTAACTCTAACCCGCTTTTTACAGTGGGATTCACTCACTCGCTCAATCTAAACCTCTTCCTACAGTGGGAATCACTCACGCACTCACTCTAACCCGCTTCCTACAATGGGACACACTCACTCACCCACTCAGAACCACGCCCTACAGAGTGAGTCGCTCACCCACTCACTCTAACCCGCTTTTTACAGTGGGACTCACTCACTCTCAATCGTTTCCTACAGTGGGACTCGCTCACTCTCTCTAACCCATTTCCTACAGTGGGACGCACTCACTCACTCTAACCCGTTTCCTACTAGAGGGACTCACTTCACTCACTCACTTTAACCCGATACTTACAGTGGGACTCACTCACTCACTCACTCACTGTAACCCACTTCCTACAGTGGGACTCACTCACTCACTCACTCTAAACCGCTTCCTACAGCGGGACTCACTCACTCACTCTAACCCGCACCCTACAGTGCGACTCACTCACTCACTCACTCTAACCCACTTCCTACAGTGGGATTCACTCACTCACTCACTCTAAACCGCTTCCTACAATGGGACACACTCACTCACCCACTCAAACCCACGCCCTACAGTGTGAGTCAGTCACTCACTCACTCTAACCCTCTCCCTACAGTGGGACTCACTCACTCGCTCTTTCTAACCAGCGACCTGTAGTGCGACTCACTCACTCACTCACTCTACCCCACTTCCTACAGTGGGACTCACTCACTCACTCACTCTGTCCCGCTTCCTACAGTGGGACGCACTCACTCACTCAATCTAAACCACTTCCTACAGTGGGACTCACTCACGCACTCACTCTAACCCGCTTCCTACAATGGGATACACTCACTCACCCACTCAGAACCACGCCCTACAGTGTGAGTCGCTTAATCACTCACTCTAACCCACTTCCTACAGATGGACTCACTCACCCACTCTGAGTTGCTTCCAACAGTGGGACTCACTTGCTCACTCTAACCCACTTCCTACAGTGGGACTCACTTACTCGCTCATTCTAACCAGCGACCTATAGTGCCACTCACTCACTCACTCACTGTAACCCACTTCCTACCGTGGGACTCACTCACTCACCCACTCTGAGTTGCTTCCTACAGTGGGACTCACTCACTCACTCACTCTATCTCGCTTTTTACAGTGGGACTCACTCACTCACTCTCACCCATTTCCTACAGTGGGAATCACTCAGTCACTCTAACCCATTTCCTACAGTGGGACGCACTCACTCACTCTAACCCGCTTCCTACAGTGGGACGCACTCACTCACTCTAACCCCGTTTCCTACTGTGGGACTCACTCACTCACTCTAACCCCGTTTCCTACAGTGGGACTCACTCACTCACCCACTCAAACCCACGACCTACAGTGGGACTCACTCACCCACTCTGAGTTGCTTCCTACAGTGGCACTCACTTGCTCACACTAACCCGCGCCCTACAGTTGGACTCACTCACTTACTCATTCTAACCAGCGACCTACAGTGTGACTCACTCACTCACTCACTCAAACACACGCCCTACAGTGGGACTCACTCACTCACTCACTCTAACCCACTTCCTACAGTGGGACTCACTCACCCACTTTGAGTTGATTCCTAGAGTGGAACTCACTTGCTCACTCTAACCGGCTTCCTACAGTGGGACTCACTCACTCGCTCATTCTAACCAGCGACCTACAGCGCGATTCACTCACTCACTCAACGTAACCCACTTCCTACAGTGGGATTCACTCACTCACTCACTCTAAAACGCTTTCCACAGTGGGACTCACTCACTCACTCACTCTACACACGCTTCCTACAGTGGGACTCACTTACTGACTCTAAACAGTGTCCCACAGTGGGACGAACTCATACACTCGAAACTGCTTCCTATAGTGGGACTCACTCACTCACCCACTCTAACCTGCTTCCTACAGTAGGACTCACTCACTCAGTCTAAACAGTGCCCAGCAGTTGGATGCACGCACTAAGTCTAACCCGCTTCCTACAGTGGGACTCACTCACTCACTCTAACCCGATTCCTAAAGTGGGACTCAGTCACTCTAACCCTTTTCCTAAAGTGGGAGTCACTTACTTTTTTTAACCCGTTTCCTACAGTGGGACTGACTCACTCACTCTAACCCATTTCCTACAGTGGGATGCACTCACTCACTCTAGCCCGCTTCCTATAGTGGGACTCACTTATTCACTCTAACTCGTTTCCTACAGTGGGACTCACCTCACTCACTCACTTTAACCCACTACCTACAGCGGGAGTCCCTCAATCACTCACTGTAACACACTTCCTACAGTGGGACTCACTCACCCACTCTGAGTTGCTTCCTACAGTGGCACTCACTTGCTCTCTCTAACCCTCTCCCTACAGTGGGACTCACTCACTCAGTCACTCTAACCCGCTTCCTACAGTGGGACTGACTCACTCACTCACTCTGACCCGCTTCCTACAGTGGGACTCACTCACTCACTCTAACCCACGCCCTACAGTGGGACTCACTCACTCGCTCATTCTAACCAGCGACCGACAGTGTGACTCACTCACTCACTCACTCTAACCCGCACCCTATATTGGGACTCACTCAGTCACTCTCACCCGTTTTCTACAGTGGGACTCATCACTCACTCTAACCCTCTCCCTACAGTGGGACTCACTCACTCGCTCTTTCTAACCAGCGACCTATAGTGCGACTCACTCACTCACTCACTCTAACCCACTTCCTACAGTGGGACTCACTCACTCACTCACTCAGAACCATGCCCTACAGTGTGAGTCGCTTACTCACTCAATTTTAACCACTTCCTACAGATGGACTCGCTCACCCACTCTGAGTTGCTTCCAACAGTGGGACTCACTTGCTCACTCTAACCCACTTCCTACAGTGGGACTCACTTACTCGCTCATTCTAACCAGCGACCTATAGTGCCACTCACTCACTCACTCACTGTAACCCACTTCCTACAGTGGGACTCACTCACTCACTCACTCTAAACCGCTTCCTACAGCGGGACACACTCACTCACTCTAACCCGCACCCTACAGTGGGACTCACTCACTCGCTCATTCTGACTAGCGACCTACAGTGCGACTCACTCACTCACTCACTCTAACCCACTTCCTACAGTGGGATTCACTCTCTCACTCACTCTAAACCACTTCCTACAGTGGGAATCACTCACTCACTCACTCTAAACCGCTTCCTACAATGGGACACACTCACTCACCCACTCAAACCCACGCCCTACAGTGTGAGTCAGTCACTCACTCACTCTAACCCTCTCCCTACAGTGGGACTCACTCACTCGCTCTTTCTAACCAGCGACCTGTAGTGCGACTCACTCACTCACTCACTCTAACCCACTTCCTACTGTGGGACTCACTCACTCACTCACTCTGTCCCGCTTCCTACAGTGGGACGCACTCACTCACTCAATCTAAACCACTTCCTACAGTGGGACTCACTCACGCACTCACTCTAACCCGCTTCCTACAATGGGATACACTCACTCACCCACTCAGAACCACGCCCTACAGTGTGAGTCGCTTAATCACTCACTCTAACCCACTTCCTACAGATGGACTCACTCACCCACTCTGAGTTGCTTCCAACAGTGGGACTCACTTGCTCACTCTAACCCACTTCCTACAGTGGGACTCACTTACTCGCTCATTCTAACCAGCGACCTATAGTGCCACTCACTCACTCACTCACTGTAACCCACTTCCTACCGTGGGACTCACTCACTCACCCACTCTGAGTTGCTTCCTACAGTGGGACTCACTCACTCACTCACTCTATCTCGCTTTTTACAGTGGGACTCACTCACTCACTCTCACCCATTTCCTACAGTGGGAATCACTCAGTCACTCTAACCCATTTCCTACAGTGGGACGCACTCACTCACTCTAACCCGCTTCCTACAGTGGGACGCACTCACTCACTCTAACCCCGTTTCCTACTGTGGGACTCACTCACTCACTCTAACCCCGTTTCCTACAGTGGGACTCACTCACTCACCCACTCAAACCCACGACCTACAGTGGGACTCACTCACCCACTCTGAGTTGCTTCCTACAGTGGCACTCACTTGCTCACACTAACCCGCGCCCTACAGTTGGACTCACTCACTTACTCATTCTAACCAGCGACCTACAGTGTGACTCACTCACTCACTCACTCAAACACACGCCCTACAGTGGGACTCACTCACTCACTCACTCTAACCCACTTCCTACAGTGGGACTCACTCACCCACTCTGAGTTGATTCCTAGAGTGGAACTCACTTGCTCACTCTAACCGGCTTCCTACAGTGGGACTCACTCACTCGCTCATTCTAACCAGCGACCTACAGCGCGATTCACTCACTCACTCAACGTAACCCACTTCCTACAGTGGGATTCACTCACTCACTCACTCTAAAACGCTTTCCACAGTGGGACTCACTCACTCACTCACTCTACACACGCTTCCTACAGTGGGACTCACTTACTGACTCTAAACAGTGTCCCACAGTGGGACGAACTCATACACTCGAAACTGCTTCCTATAGTGGGACTCACTCACTCACCCACTCTAACCTGCTTCCTACAGTAGGACTCACTCACTCAGTCTAAACAGTGCCCAGCAGTTGGATGCACGCACTAAGTCTAACCCGCTTCCTACAGTGGGACTCACTCACTCACTCTAACCCGATTCCTAAAGTGGGACTCAGTCACTCTAACCCTTTTCCTAAAGTGGGAGTCACTTACTTTTTTTAACCCGTTTCCTACAGTGGGACTGACTCACTCACTCTAACCCATTTCCTACAGTGGGATGCACTCACTCACTCTAGCCCGCTTCCTATAGTGGGACTCACTTATTCACTCTAACTCGTTTCCTACAGTGGGACTCACCTCACTCACTCACTTTAACCCACTACCTACAGTGGGAGTCCCTCACTCACTCACTGTAACCCACTTCCTACAGTGGGACTCACTCAGCCACTCTGAGTTGCTTCCTACAGTGGCACTCACTTGCTCTCTCTAACCCTCTCCCTACAGTGGGACTCAGGCACTCGCTCACAGTAAACCGCTTCCTACAGTGGGACTGACTCACTCACTCACTCTGACCCGCTTCCTACAGTGGGACTCACTCACTCACTCTAACCCACGCCCTACAGTGGGACTCACTCGCTCGCTCATTCTAACCAGCGACCGACAGTGTGACTCACTCACTCACTCACTCTAACCCGCTTCCTACAGGTGGACGCACTCTCTCACTCACTCTAACCCGCTTCCTACAGTGGGACTCAGTCACTCACTAACAGTAACTTGCTTCCTACAGTGGGACTCACTTGCTCACTCTACCCCACGCACTACAGTGTGACTCACTCACTCGCTCATTCTGAGTAGCGACCTACAGTGCGACTCACTCACTCACTCACTCTAACCCACTTCCTACAGTGAAAATCACTCACTCACTCACTCTAAACCACTTCCTACAGTGGGAATCACTCACTCACTCTAAACCGCTTCCTACAATGCGACACGCTCACTCACCCACTCAAACCCACGCCCTACGGTGTGAGTCCGTCACTCACTCACTCTAACCTTCTCCCTACAGTGGGACTCACTCACTCGCTCATTCTAACCAGCGACCTATGGTGCGACTCACTCACTCACTCACTCTAACCCACTTCCTACAGTGGGACTCAGTCACTCACTCACTCTACCCGCTTCCTACAGTGGGACTCACTCACTTTACTCACTCTAACCCGTTCCTACAGTGGGACGCACTCACTCACTCTAACCCGCTTCTTACAGTGGGACTCACTCACTCACTCTAATCCGTTTCATACAGTGGGACTCACTCACTCAATTGAACCCGTTTCCTAAAGGGGGACTCACTCACTCACTCTCACCCGTTTCCTACAGTGGGACGCACTTCACTCACTCACTTTAACCCGCTACCTACAGTGGGACGCACTTCACTCACTCACTTTAACCCGCTACCTACAGTGGGACTCACTCACTCACTCACTCAAACCCACGCCCTACAGTGGGAATCACTCACTCACTCACTCTAACCCACTTCCTACAGTGGGACTCACTCACCCACTCTGCGTTGCTTCCTGCAGTGGGACTCACTTGCTCACTCTAACCCGCGCTCTACAGTGGGACTCACTCACTTGCTCATTCTAACCAGGGACCTACAGTGGTACTCACTCACTCACCCACTCTAAGCTGCTTCCTACAGTGGGATTCACTCACTCAATCTAAACAGTGCCCAGCAGTTGGATGCACGCACTCAGTCTAACCCGCTTCCTACAGTGGGACTCACTCACTCAGTCTAACCCGTTTCCTAAAGTGGGACTCAGTCACTCTATCCCGTTTCCTAAAGTGGGACTCACTTACTTATTTTAACCCGTTTCCTACAGTGGGACTCACTCACTCACTCAAAGTAAACCGCTTCCGACAGTGGGACTCACTCACTCACTCTGAACCGCTTCCTACAGTGGGACTCACTCACTCACTCTAACCCGCACCCTATATAGGGACTCACTCAGTCACTCTCACCCGTTTTCTACAGTGGGTCTCACTCACTCACTCTAACCCATTTCCTCCAGTGGGGAGCGCTCACTCACTGAAACCCGCTTCCTACAGTGGGACTCACTCACTCATTCAAACCCGTTTCCTAAAGTGGGACTCACTCGCTCACTCTCACCCGTTTCCTACAGTGGGACGCACTCACTCACTCTAACCCACTTGCTTCAGTGGGGCTCACTCACTCACTCTAACCCTTTTCCTACAGTGGGACTCACTTCGCTAACTCACTTTGACCCGCTACCTACATTGGGACTCACTCACTCACTCACTCAAACCCACGCCCTACAGTGGGAGTCAGTCACTCAATCTATCCCACTTCCCACAGTGGTACTCACTCACCCACTCTGAGTTGCTTCCTTCAGTGGGACTCACTTCCTCACTCTACCCGCGCCCTACAGTGGGACTCACTCCCTCGCTCATTCTCACCAGCTACCTACAGTGGGACTCACTCACTCACTCACTCTAACCCGCTTCCTACAGTGGGACTCACTCACTCACTCTAAACACTGTCCTACAGTGGGACTCACTTGCACACTTTAACCCGTTTCCTACAGTCGGACTCACTCACTCGCTCACTCCGACATGCTTCCTACAGTGGGCCCCACTCAGTCACTCTAACCCGCTTCCTACAGTGGGACTCACTCGCTCACTCTAACCCGCGCCCTACACTGGGGCTCACTCACTTACTCTAACCCGCTTCCAACAGTGGAACTCATTCATTCACTCACTCAAATTCGCACCCTACAGTGGGAATCACTCCCTCAATCACTCTAACCCAGTTCCTACAGTGGGACTCACTCACTCACTCACTCTATCCCGCTCCCTACAGTGGGACTTACTCAATCACTCTAACCCGCGCACTACACTGGGACTCACTCACTCACCCACTCTGAATGCTTCCTACAGTGGGACTCACTGACTTTCTCTAACCCGCTTCCTACAGTGGGACTCACTCACTCACTCACTCGTTTTAAGCCGCTTCCGGCAGTGGGACTCAGTCACTCACTCACTCTAACACGCTTCCTACAGCGGGACTCACTCACTCACTCATTCTAACCAGCGCCCTACAGTGTGACTCACTCACTCGCTCACTCTAACCGACGTCCTACAGTGGGACACACTCACTCACCCACTCTGATTTGCTTCCTTCAGTGGGACTCACTGACTCACTCACTTTGAGCCGCTTCCTACAGAGGGACTCGTACACTCACTCACTCTAACCTGCGCCCAGCAGTGGGACTCACTCACTGACTCTAAACCGCTTCCTGTAGTGGGACTCAGTCACTAAGCCATAGTAATCTGCTTCCTACAGTGGGACTCACTCGCTCACTCATTCTAAGCAGCGCCCTTCAGTGCGACTCACTCACTCACTCACTCTAACCCTCGTCCTACAGTGGGTCTCACTCACTCACTCACTCTAACCCGCTTCCTACAGTGGGATTCACTCACTCACTCTAACCCGCTTCGGACAGTCGGACGAAGTCACTCAGTCTAACCCCCTTCCTATAGTGGGACTCACTCACTCACTCTAACCCGCTTCCGACAGTCAGACGCAGTCACTCAGTCTAACCCCCTTCCTATAGTGGGACTCACTCACTCACTCAGTCCCACGCCCTACATTGGGACTCATTCACTCGCCGACTCTGAGCTGCTTCCTACTGTGGGACTCACTCACTCACCCAATCTGAATTGTTTCCTACAGTGGGACTCACTCACTCACTCACTTTAAGCCGCTTCCTACAGTGGGATTCACACACTCACACACTCTAACCCGCGCCCTACAGTGGGACTCACTCACTCACTCACTCTAATTAGCGCCCTACAATGGGACTCTCTCACTTACTCTATCCAGCTTCCTACAGTGGGACTCACTCACTTTCTCACTCTAACCCACTTCCTACAGTGGGACTCAGTCACTCACTCTAATCCCGTGCTCTGCATTGGGACTCACTCACTCAATCGAACCCGTTTCCTAAAGGGGGACTCACTCACTCACTCTCACCCGTTTCCTACAGTGGGACGCACTTCACTCACTCACTTTAACCCGCTACCTACAGTGGGACTCACTCACTCACTCACTCTAACCCGCTTCCTACAGGTGGACGCACTCTCTCACTCACTCTAACCCGCTTCCTACAGTGGGACTCAGTCACTCACTAACAGTAACTTGCTTCCTACAGTGGGACTCACTTGCTCACTCTAACCCACGCACTACAGTGTGACTCACTCACTCGCTCATTCTGAGTAGCGACCTACAGTGCGACTCACTCACTCACTCACTCTAACCCACTTCCTACAGTGGGAATCACTCACTCACTCACTCTAAACCACTTCCTACAGTGGGAATCACTCACTCACTCACTCTAAACCGCTTCCTACAATGCGACACGCTCACTCACCCACTCAAACCCACGCCCTACGGTGTGAGTCCGTCACTCACTCACTCTAACCTTCTCCCTACAGTGGGACTCACTCACTCGCTCATTCTAACCAGCGACCTATGGTGCGACTCACTCACTCACTCACTCTAACCCACTTCCTACAGTGGGACTCACTCACTTTACTCACTCTAACCCGCTTCCTACAGTGGGACGCACTCACTCACTCTAACCCGCTTCTTACAGTGGGACTCACTCACTCACTCTAATCCGTTTCATACAGTGGGACTCACTCACTCAATCGAACCCGTTTCCTAAAGGGGGACTCACTCACTCACTCTCACCCGTTTCCTACAGTGGGACGCACTTCACTCACTCACTTTAACCCGCTACCTACAGTGGGACGCACTTCACTCACTCACTTTAACCCGCTACCTACAGTGGGACTCACTCACTCACTCTCTCAAACCCACGCCCTACAGTGGGACTCACTCACTCACTCACTCTAATCCACTTCCTCCAGTGGGACTCACTCACCCACTCTGCGTTGCTTCCTGCAGTGGGACTCACTTGCTCACTCTAACCCGCGCTCTACAGTGGGACTCACTCACTTGCTCATTCTAACCAGGGACCTACAGTGGTACTCACTCACTCACCCACTCTAAGCTGCTTCCTACAGTGGGATTCACTCACTCAATCTAAACAGTGCCCAGCAGTTGGATGCACGCACTCAGTCTAACCCGCTTCCTACAGTGGGTCTCACTCACTCAGTCTAACCCGTTTCCTAAAGTGGGACTCAGTCACTCTATCCCGTTTCCTAAAGTGGGACTCACTTACTTATTTTAACCCGTTTCCTACAGTGGGACTCACTCACTCACTCAAAGTAAACCGCTTCCGACAGTGGGACTCACTCACTCACTCTAACCCGCTTCCTACAGTGGGACTCACTCACTCACTCTAACCCGCACCCTATATAGGGACTCACTCAGTCACTCTCACCCGTTTTCTACAGTGGGTTTCACTCACTCACTCTAACCCATTTCCTCCAGTGGGGAGCGCTCACTCACTGAAACCCGCTTCCTACAGTGGGACTCACTCACTCATTCAAACCCGTTTCCTAAAGTGGGACTCACTCGCTCACTCTCACCCGTTTCCTACAGTGGGACGCACTCACTCACTCTAACCCACTTGCTTCAGTGGGGCTCACTCACTCACTCTAACCCTTTTCCTACAGTGGGACTCACTTCGCTAACTCACTTTGACCCGCTACCTACATTGGGACTCACTCACTCACTCACTCAAACCCACGCCCTACAGTGGGAGTCAGTCACTCAATCTATCCCACTTCCCACAGTGGTACTCACTCACCCACTCTGAGTTGCTTCCTTCAGTGGGACTCACTTCCTCACTCTACCCGCGCCCTACAGTGGGACTCACTCCCTCGCTCATTCTCACCAGCTACCTACAGTGGGACTCACTCACTCACTCACTCTAACCCGCTTCCTACAGTGGGACTCACTCACTCACTCTAAACACTGTCCTACAGTGGGACTCACTTGCACACTTTAACCCGTTTCCTACAGTCGGACTCACTCACTCGCTCACTCCGACATGCTTCCTACAGTGGGCCCCACTCAGTCACTCTAACCTGCTTCCTACAGTGGGACTCACTCGCTCACTCTAACCCGCGCCCTACACTGGGACTCACTCACTTACTCTAACCCGCTTCCAACAGTGGAACTCATTCATTCACTCACTCAAATTCGCACCCTACAGTGGGAATCACTCACTCAATCACTCTAACCCACTTCCTACAGTGGGACTCACTCACTCACTCACTCACTCTATCCCGCTCCCTACAGTGGGACTTACTCAATCACTCTAACCCGCGCACTACACTGGGACTCACTCACTCACCCACTCTGAATGCTTCCTACAGTGGGACTCACTGACTTTCTCTAACCCGCTTCCTACAGTGGGACTCACTCACTTTCTCTAACCCGCTTCCTACAGTGGGACTCACTCACTCACTCACTCGTTTTAAGCCGCTTCCGGCAGTGGGACTCAGTCACTCACTCACTCTAACACGCTTCCTACAGCGGGACTCACTCACTCACTCATTCTAACCAGCGCCCTACAGTGTGACTCACTCACTCGCTCACTCTAACCGACGTCCTACAGTGGGACACACTCACTCACCCACTCTGATTTGCTTCCTTCAGTGGGACTCACTGACTCACTCACTTTGAGCCGCTTCCTACAGAGGGACTCGTACACTCACTCACTCTAACCTGCGCCCAGCAGTGGGACTCACTCACTGACTCTAAACCGCTTCCTGTAGTGGGACTCAGTCACTAAGCCATAGTAATCTGCTTCCTACAGTGGGACTCACTCGCTCACTCATTCTAAGCAGCGCCCTTCAGTGCGACTCACTCACTCACTCACTCTAACCCTCGTCCTACAGTGGGTCTCACTCACTCACTCACTCTAACCCGCTTCCTACAGTGGGATTCACTCACTCACTCTAACCCGCTTCGGACAGTCGGACGCAGTCACTCAGTCTAACCCCCTTCCTATAGTGGGACTCACTCACTCACTCAATCCCACGCCCTACATTGGGACTCACTCACTCGCCGACTCTGAGCTGCTTCCTACTGTGGGACTCACTCACTCACCCAATCTGAGTTGTTTCCTACAGTGGGACTCACTCACTCACTCACTTTAAGCTGCTTCCTACAGTGGGATTCACACACTCACACACTCTAACCCGCGCCCTACAGTGGGACTCACTCACTCACTCACTCTAATTCTCGCCCTACAGTGGGGCTCACTCACTCACTCACTCTAATTAGCGCCCTACACTGGGACTCTCTCACTTAGTCTATCCAGCTTCCTACAGTGGGACTCACTCACTTTCTCACTCTAACCCACTTCCTACAGTGGGACTCAGTCACTCACTCTAATCCCGTGCTCTACATTGGGACTCACTCACTCAATCGAACCCGTTTCCTAAAGGGGGACTCACTCAATCACTCTCACCCGTTTCCTACAGTGGGACGCACTTCACTCACTCACTTTAACCCGCTACCTACAGTGGGACTCACTCACTCACTCACTCTAACCCACGCTCTAGAGTGGGACTCACTCACTTGCTCATTCTAACCAGGGACCTACAGTGGTACTCACTCACTCACCCACTCTGACCTGCTTCCTACAGTGGGATTCACTCACTCAATCTAAACAGTGCCCAGCAGTTGGATGCACGCACTCAGTCTAACCCGCTTCCTACAGTGGGACTCACTCACTCACTCAAACAAAACCGCTTCCTACAGTGGGACACACTTACTCACTCTAACTCGCTTCCTACAGGGGGACTCACTCACTCACTCTAACCCGCACCCTATATAGGGACTCTCTCGCTCACTCTCACCCGTTTTATACAGTGGGTCTCACTCACTCACTCTAACCCATTTCCTCCAGTGGGGAGCGCTCACTCACTGAAACCCGCTTCCTACAGTGGGACTCACTCACTCATTCAAACCCGTTTCCTAAAGTGGGACTCACTCGCTCACTCTCACCCGTTTCCTACAGTGGGACGCACTCACTCACTCTAAACCACTTGCTTCAGTGGGGCTCACTCACTCACTCTAACCCTTTCCTACAGTGGGACTCACTTCGCACACTCACTCTATCCCGCGCCCTACAGTGGGACTTACTCACTCACTCTAACCCGCGCACTACACTGGGACTCACTCACTCACCCACTCTGAATGCTTCCTACAGTGGGACTCAGTCACTTTCTCTAACCCGCTTCCTACAGTGGGACACACTCACTAACTCTAACCCCCTTTCCTACAGTGGGACTCACTCACTAACTCTAACCCCCTTTCCTACAGTGGGACTCACTCACTCACTCTCACCCATTTCCTACAGTGGGAATCACTCACTCACTCTAACCCATTTCCTACAGTGGGACGCACTCACTCACTCTAACCCCGTTTCCTACAGTGGGACTCACTCACTCACTCACTCAAACCCACGACCTACAGTGGGAATCACTCACTCACTCACTCTAACCCACTTCCTACAGTGGGAATCACTCACCCACTCACTCTAAACCGCTTCCTACAATGCGACACGCTCACTCACCCACTCAAACCCACGCCCTACGGTGTGAGTCCGTCACTCACTCACTCTAACCTTCTCCCTACAGTGGGACTCACTCACTCGCTCATTCTAACCAGCGACCTATGGTGCGACTCACTCACTCACTCACTCTAACCCACTTCCTACAGTGGGACTCACTCACTTTACTCACTCTAACCCGCTTCCTACAGTGGGACGCACTCACTCACTCTAACCCGCTTCTTACAGTGGGACTCACTCACTCACTCTAATCCGTTTCATACAGTGGGACTCACTCACTCAATCGAACCCGTTTCCTAAAGGGGGACTCACTCACTCACTCTCACCCGTTTCCTACAGTGGGACGCACTTCACTCACTCACTTTAACCCGCTACCTACAGTGGGACGCACTTCACTCACTCACTTTAACCCGCTACCTACAGTGGGACTCACTCACTCACTCACTCAAACCCACCCCCTACAGTGGGACTCACTCACTCACTCACTCTAATCCACTTCCTCCAGTGGGACTCACTCACCCACTCTGCGTTGCTTCCTGCAGTGGGACTCACTTGCTCACTCTAACCCGCGCTCTACAGTGGGACTCACTCACTTGCTCATTCTAACCAGGGACCTACAGTGGTACTCACTCACTCACCCACTCTAAGCTGCTTCCTACAGTGGGATTCACTCACTCAATCTAAACAGTGCCCAGCAGTTGGATGCACGCACTCAGTCTAACCCGCTTCCTACAGTGGGTCTCACTCACTCAGTCTAACCCGTTTCCTAAAGTGGGACTCAGTCACTCTATCCCGTTTCCTAAAGTGGGACTCACTTACTTATTTTAACCCGTTTCCTACAGTGGGACTCACTCACTCACTCAAAGTAAACCGCTTCCGACAGTGGGACTCACTCACTCACTCTAACCCGCTTCCTACAGTGGGACTCACTCACTCACTCTAACCCGCACCCTATATAGGGACTCACTCAGTCACTCTCACCCGTTTTCTACAGTGGGTTTCACTCACTCACTCTAACCCATTTCCTCCAGTGGGGAGCGCTCACTCACTGAAACCCGCTTCCTACAGTGGGACTCACTCACTCATTCAAACCCGTTTCCTAAAGTGGGACTCACTCGCTCACTCTCACCCGTTTCCTACAGTGGGACGCACTCACTCACTCTAACCCACTTGCTTCAGTGGGGCTCACTCACTCACTCTAACCCTTTTCCTACAGTGGGACTCACTTCGCTAACTCACTTTGACCCGCTACCTACATTGGGACTCACTCACTCACTCACTCAAACCCACGCCCTACAGTGGGAGTCAGTCACTCAATCTATCCCACTTCCCACAGTGGTACTCACTCACCCACTCTGAGTTGCTTCCTTCAGTGGGACTCACTTCCTCACTCTACCCGCGCCCTACAGTGGGACTCACTCCCTCGCTCATTCTCACCAGCTACCTACAGTGGGACTCACTCACTCACTCACTCTAACCCGCTTCCTACAGTGGGACTCACTCACTCACTCTAAACACTGTCCTACAGTGGGACTCACTTGCACACTTTAACCCGTTTCCTACAGTCGGACTCACTCACTCGCTCACTCCGACATGCTTCCTACAGTGGGCCCCACTCAGTCACTCTAACCTGCTTCCTACAGTGGGACTCACTCACTCACTCTAACCCGCGCCCTACACTGGGACTCACTCACTTACTCTAACCCGCTTCCAACAGTGGAACTCATTCATTCACTCACTCAAATTCGCACCCTACAGTGGGAATCACTCACTCAATCACTCTAACCCACTTCCTACAGTGGGACTCACTCACTCACTCACTCACTCTATCCCGCTCCCTACAGTGGGACTTACTCAATCACTCTAACCCGCGCACTACACTGGGACTCACTCACTCACCCACTCTGAATGCTTCCTACAGTGGGACTCACTGACTTTCTCTAACCCGCTTCCTACAGTGGGACTCACTCACTTTCTCTAACCCGCTTCCTACAGTGGGACTCACTCACTCACTCACTCGTTTTAAGCCGCTTCCGGCAGTGGGACTCAGTCACTCACTCACTCTAACACGCTTCCTACAGCGGGACTCACTCACTCACTCATTCTAACCAGCGCCCTACAGTGTGACTCACTCACTCGCTCACTCTAACCGACGTCCTACAGTGGGACACACTCACTCACCCACTCTGATTTGCTTCCTTCAGTGGGACTCACTGACTCACTCACTTTGAGCCGCTTCCTACAGAGGGACTCGTACACTCACTCACTCTAACCTGCGCCCAGCAGTGGGACTCACTCACTGACTCTAAACCGCTTCCTGTAGTGGGACTCAGTCACTAAGCCATAGTAATCTGCTTCCTACAGTGGGACTCACTCGCTCACTCATTCTAAGCAGCGCCCTTCAGTGCGACTCACTCACTCACTCACTCTAACCCTCGTCCTACAGTGGGTCTCACTCACTCACTCACTCTAACCCGCTTCCTACAGTGGGATTCACTCACTCACTCTAACCCGCTTCGGACAGTCGGACGCAGTCACTCAGTCTAACCCCCTTCCTATAGTGGGACTCACTCACTCACTCAATCCCACGCCCTACATTGGGACTCACTCACTCGCCGACTCTGAGCTGCTTCCTACTGTGGGACTCACTCACTCACCCAATCTGAGTTGTTTCCTACAGTGGGACTCACTCACTCACTCACTTTAAGCTGCTTCCTACAGTGGGATTCACACACTCACACACTCTAACCCGCGCCCTACAGTGGGACTCACTCACTCACTCACTCTAATTCTCGCCCTACAGTGGGGCTCACTCACTCACTCACTCTAATTAGCGCCCTACACTGGGACTCTCTCACTTAGTCTATCCAGCTTCCTACAGTGGGACTCACTCACTTTCTCACTCTAACCCACTTCCTACAGTGGGACTCAGTCACTCACTCTAATCCCGTGCTCTACATTGGGACTCACTCACTCAATCGAACCCGTTTCCTAAAGGGGGACTCACTCAATCACTCTCACCCGTTTCCTACAGTGGGACGCACTTCACTCACTCACTTTAACCCGCTACCTACAGTGGGACTCACTCACTCACTCACTCTAACCCACGCTCTAGAGTGGGACTCACTCACTTGCTCATTCTAACCAGGGACCTACAGTGGTACTCACTCACTCACCCACTCTGACCTGCTTCCTACAGTGGGATTCACTCACTCAATCTAAACAGTGCCCAGCAGTTGGATGCACGCACTCAGTCTAACCCGCTTCCTACAGTGGGACTCACTCACTCACTCAAACAAAACCGCTTCCTACAGTGGGACACACTTACTCACTCTAACTCGCTTCCTACAGGGGGACTCACTCACTCACTCTAACCCGCACCCTATATAGGGACTCTCTCGCTCACTCTCACCCGTTTTATACAGTGGGTCTCACTCACTCACTCTAACCCATTTCCTCCAGTGGGGAGCGCTCACTCACTGAAACCCGCTTCCTACAGTGGGACTCACTCACTCATTCAAACCCGTTTCCTAAAGTGGGACTCACTCGCTCACTCTCACCCGTTTCCTACAGTGGGACGCACTCACTCACTCTAAACCACTTGCTTCAGTGGGGCTCACTCACTCACTCTAACCCTTTCCTACAGTGGGACTCACTTCGCACACTCACTCTATCCCGCGCCCTACAGTGGGACTTACTCACTCACTCTAACCCGCGCACTACACTGGGACTCACTCACTCACCCACTCTGAATGCTTCCTACAGTGGGACTCAGTCACTTTCTCTAACCCGCTTCCTACAGTGGGACACACTCACTAACTCTAACCCCCTTTCCTACAGTGGGACTCACTCACTAACTCTAACCCCCTTTCCTACAGTGGGACTCACTCACTCACTCTCACCCATTTCCTACAGTGGGAATCACTCACTCACTCTAACCCATTTCCTACAGTGGGACGCACTCACTCACTCTAACCCCGTTTCCTACAGTGGGACTCACTCACTCACTCACTCAAACCCACGACCTACAGTGGGAATCACTCACTCACTCACTCTAACCCACTTCCTACAGTGGGAATCACTCACCCACTCACTCTAAACCGCTTCCTACAATGCGACACGCTCACTCACCCACTCAAACCCACGCCCTACGGTGTGAGTCCGTCACTCACTCACTCTAACCTTCTCCCTACAGTGGGACTCACTCACTCGCTCATTCTAACCAGCGACCTATGGTGCGACTCACTCACTCACTCACTCTAACCCACTTCCTACAGTGGGACTCACTCACTTTACTCACTCTAACCCGCTTCCTACAGTGGGACGCACTCACTCACTCTAACCCGCTTCTTACAGTGGGACTCACTCACTCACTCTAATCCGTTTCATACAGTGGGACTCACTCACTCAATCGAACCCGTTTCCTAAAGGGGGACTCACTCACTCACTCTCACCCGTTTCCTACAGTGGGACGCACTTCACTCACTCACTTTAACCCGCTACCTACAGTGGGACGCACTTCACTCACTCACTTTAACCCGCTACCTACAGTGGGACTCACTCACTCACTCACTCAAACCCACCCCCTACAGTGGGACTCACTCACTCACTCACTCTAATCCACTTCCTCCAGTGGGACTCACTCACCCACTCTGCGTTGCTTCCTGCAGTGGGACTCACTTGCTCACTCTAACCCGCGCTCTACAGTGGGACTCACTCACTTGCTCATTCTAACCAGGGACCTACAGTGGTACTCACTCACTCACCCACTCTAAGCTGCTTCCTACAGTGGGATTCACTCACTCAATCTAAACAGTGCCCAGCAGTTGGATGCACGCACTCAGTCTAACCCGCTTCCTACAGTGGGTCTCACTCACTCAGTCTAACCCGTTTCCTAAAGTGGGACTCAGTCACTCTATCCCGTTTCCTAAAGTGGGACTCACTTACTTATTTTAACCCGTTTCCTACAGTGGGACTCACTCACTCACTCAAAGTAAACCGCTTCCGACAGTGGGACTCACTCACTCACTCTAACCCGCTTCCTACAGTGGGACTCACTCACTCACTCTAACCCGCACCCTATATAGGGACTCACTCAGTCACTCTCACCCGTTTTCTACAGTGGGTTTCACTCACTCACTCTAACCCATTTCCTCCAGTGGGGAGCGCTCACTCACTGAAACCCGCTTCCTACAGTGGGACTCACTCACTCATTCAAACCCGTTTCCTAAAGTGGGACTCACTCGCTCACTCTCACCCGTTTCCTACAGTGGGACGCACTCACTCACTCTAACCCACTTGCTTCAGTGGGGCTCACTCACTCACTCTAACCCTTTTCCTACAGTGGGACTCACTTCGCTAACTCACTTTGACCCGCTACCTACATTGGGACTCACTCACTCACTCACTCAAACCCACGCCCTACAGTGGGAGTCAGTCACTCAATCTATCCCACTTCCCACAGTGGTACTCACTCACCCACTCTGAGTTGCTTCCTTCAGTGGGACTCACTTCCTCACTCTACCCGCGCCCTACAGTGGGACTCACTCCCTCGCTCATTCTCACCAGCTACCTACAGTGGGACTCACTCACTCACTCACTCTAACCCGCTTCCTACAGTGGGACTCACTCACTCACTCTAAACACTGTCCTACAGTGGGACTCACTTGCACACTTTAACCCGTTTCCTACAGTCGGACTCACTCACTCGCTCACTCCGACATGCTTCCTACAGTGGGCCCCACTCAGTCACTCTAACCTGCTTCCTACAGTGGGACTCACTCACTCACTCTAACCCGCGCCCTACACTGGGACTCACTCACTTACTCTAACCCGCTTCCAACAGTGGAACTCATTCATTCACTCACTCAAATTCGCACCCTACAGTGGGAATCACTCACTCAATCACTCTAACCCACTTCCTACAGTGGGACTCACTCACTCACTCACTCTATCCCGCTCCCTACAGTGGGACTTACTCAATCACTCTAACCCGCGCACTACACTGGGACTCACTCACTCACCCACTCTGAATGCTTCCTACAGTGGGACTCACTGACTTTCTCTAACCCGCTTCCTACAGTGGGACTCACTCACTCACTCACTCGTTTTAAGCCGCTTCCGGCAGTGGGACTCAGTCACTCACTCACTCTAACACGCTTCCTACAGCGGGACTCACTCACTCACTCATTCTAACCAGCGCCCTACAGTGTGACTCACTCACTCGCTCACTCTAACCGACGTCCTACAGTGGGACACACTCACTCACCCACACTGATTTGCTTCCTTCAGTGGGACTCACTGACTCACTCACTTTGAGCCGCTTCCTACAGAGGGACTCGTACACTCACTCACTCTAACCTGCGCCCTGCAGTGGGACTCACTCACTGACTCTAAACCGCTTCCTGTAGTGGGGCTCAGTCACTAAGCCATAGTAATCTGCTTCCTACAGTGGGACTCACTCGCTCACTCATTCTAAGCAGCGCCCTTCAGTGCGACTCACTCACTCACTCACTCTAACCCTCGTCCTACAGTGGGTCTCACTCACTCACTCACTCTAACCCGCTTCCTACAGTGGGATTCACTCACTCACTCTAACCTGCTTCGGACAGTCGGACGCAGTCACTCAGTCTAACCCCCTTCCTATAGTGGGACTCACTCACTCACTCAATCCCACGCCCTACATTGGGACTCACTCACTCGCCGACTCTGAGCTGCTTCCTACTGTGGGACGCACTCACTCACCCAATCTGAGTTGTTTCCTACAGTGGGACTCACTCACTCACTCACTTTAAGCTGCTTCCTACAGTGGGATTCACACACTCACACACTCTAACCCGCGCCCTACAGTGGGACTCACTCACTCACTCACTCTAATTCTCGCCCTACAGTGGGGCTCACTCACTCACTCACTCTAATTAGCGCCCTACACTGGGACTCTCTCACTTAGTCTATCCAGCTTCCTACAGTGGGACTCACTCACTTTCTCACTCTAACCCACTTCCTACAGTGGGACTCAGTCACTCACTCTAATCCCGTGCTCTACATTGGGACTCACTCACTCAATCGAACCCGTTTCCTAAAGGGGGACTCACTCAATCACTCTCACCCGTTTCCTACAGTGGGACGCACTTCACTCACTCACTTTAACCCGCTACCTACAGTGGGACTCACTCACTCACTCACTCTAACCCACGCTCTAGAGTGGGACTCACTCACTTGCTCATTCTAACCAGGGACCTACAGTGGTACTCACTCACTCACCCACTCTGACCTGCTTCCTACAGTGGGATTCACTCACTCAATCTAAACAGTGCCCAGCAGTTGGATGCACGCACTCAGTCTAACCCGCTTCCTACAGTGGGACTCACTCACTCACTCAAACAAAACCGCTTCCTACAGTGGGACACACTTACTCACTCTAACTCGCTTCCTACAGGGGGACTCACTCACTCACTCTAACCCGCACCCTATATAGGGACTCTCTCGCTCACTCTCACCCGTTTTCTACAGTGGGTCTCACTCACTCACTCTAACCCATTTCCTCCAGTGGGGAGCGCTCACTCACTGAAACCCGCTTCCTACAGTGGGACTCACTCACTCATTCAAACCCGTTTCCTAAAGTGGGACTCACTCGCTCACTCTCACCCGTTTCCTACAGTGGGACGCACTCACTCACTCTAAACCACTTGCTTCAGTGGGGCTCACTCACTCACTCTAACCCTTTCCTACAGTGGGACTCACTTCGCACACTCACTCTATCCCGCGCCCTACAGTGGGACTTACTCACTCACTCTAACCCGCGCACTACACTGGGACTCACTCACTCACCCACTCTGAATGCTTCCTACAGTGGGACTCAGTCACTTTCTCTAACCCGCTTCCTACAGTGGGACACACTCACTAACTCTAACCCCCTTTCCTACAGTGGGACTCACTCACTCACTCTCACCCATTTCCTACAGTGGGAATCACTCAGTCACTCTAACCCATTTCCTACAGTGGGACGCACTCACTCACTCTAACCCGCTTCCTACAGTGGGACTCACTCACTCACTCTAACCCCGTTTCCTACAGTGGGACTCACTCACTCACTCACTCTAACCCACTTCCTACAGTGGGAATCACTCACCCACTCACTCTAAACCGCTTCCTACAATGCGACACGCTCACTCACCCACTCAAACCCACGCCCTACGGTGTGAGTCCGTCACTCACTCACTCTAACCTTCTCCCTACAGTGGGACTCACTCACTCGCTCATTCTAACCAGCGACCTATGGTGCGACTCACTCACTCACTCACTCTAACCCACTTCCTACAGTGGGACTCACTCACTTTACTCACTCTAACCCGCTTCCTACAGTGGGACGCACTCACTCACTCTAACCCGCTTCTTACAGTGGGACTCACTCACTCACTCTAATCCGTTTCATACAGTGGGACTCACTCACTCAATCGAACCCGTTTCCTAAAGGGGGACTCACTCACTCACTCTCACCCGTTTCCTACAGTGGGACGCACTTCACTCACTCACTTTAACCCGCTACCTACAGTGGGACGCACTTCACTCACTCACTTTAACCCGCTACCTACAGTGGGACTCACTCACTCACTCACTCAAACCCACCCCCTACAGTGGGACTCACTCACTCACTCACTCTAATCCACTTCCTCCAGTGGGACTCACTCACCCACTCTGCGTTGCTTCCTGCAGTGGGACTCACTTGCTCACTCTAACCCGCGCTCTACAGTGGGACTCACTCACTTGCTCATTCTAACCAGGGACCTACAGTGGTACTCACTCACTCACCCACTCTAAGCTGCTTCCTACAGTGGGATTCACTCACTCAATCTAAACAGTGCCCAGCAGTTGGATGCACGCACTCAGTCTAACCCGCTTCCTACAGTGGGTCTCACTCACTCAGTCTAACCCGTTTCCTAAAGTGGGACTCAGTCACTCTATCCCGTTTCCTAAAGTGGGACTCACTTACTTATTTTAACCCGTTTCCTACAGTGGGACTCACTCACTCACTCAAAGTAAACCGCTTCCGACAGTGGGACTCACTCACTCACTCTAACCCGCTTCCTACAGTGGGACTCACTCACTCACTCTAACCCGCACCCTATATAGGGACTCACTCAGTCACTCTCACCCGTTTTCTACAGTGGGTTTCACTCACTCACTCTAACCCATTTCCTCCAGTGGGGAGCGCTCACTCACTGAAACCCGCTTCCTACAGTGGGACTCACTCACTCATTCAAACCCGTTTCCTAAAGTGGGACTCACTCGCTCACTCTCACCCGTTTCCTACAGTGGGACGCACTCACTCACTCTAACCCACTTGCTTCAGTGGGGCTCACTCACTCACTCTAACCCTTTTCCTACAGTGGGACTCACTTCGCTAACTCACTTTGACCCGCTACCTATATTGGGACTCACTCACTCACTCACTCAAACCCACGCCCTACAGTGGGAGTCAGTCACTCAATCTATCCCACTTCCCACAGTGGTACTCACTCACCCACTCTGAGTTGCTTCCTTCAGTGGGACTCACTTCCTCACTCTACCCGCGCCCTACAGTGGGACTCACTCCCTCGCTCATTCTCACCAGCTACCTACAGTGGGACTCACTCACTCACTCACTCTAACCCGCTTCCTACAGTGGGACTCACTCACTCTAAACACTGTCCTACAGTGGGACTCACTTGCACACTTTAACCCGTTTCCTACAGTCGGACTCACTCACTCGCTCACTCCGACATGCTTCCTACAGTGGGCCCCACTCAGTCACTCTAACCTGCTTCCTACAGTGGGACTCACTCACTCACTCTAACCCGCGCCCTACACTGGGACTCACTCACTTACTCTAACCCGCTTCCAACAGTGGAACTCATTCATTCACTCACTCAAATTCGCACCCTACAGTGGGAATCACTCACTCAATCACTCTAACCCACTTCCTACAGTGGGACTCACTCACTCACTCACTCTATCCCGCTCCCTACAGTGGGACTTACTCAATCACTCTAACCCGCGCACTACACTGGGACTCACTCACTCACCCACTCTGAATGCTTCCTACAGTGGGACTCACTGACTTTCTCTAACCCGCTTCCTACAGTGGGACTCACTCACTCACTCACTCGTTTTAAGCCGCTTCCGGCAGTGGGACTCAGTCACTCACTCACTCTAACACGCTTCCTACAGCGGGACTCACTCACTCACTCATTCTAACCAGCGCCCTACAGTGTGACTCACTCACTCGCTCACTCTAACCGACGTCCTACAGTGGGACACACTCACTCACCCACACTGATTTGCTTCCTTCAGTGGGACTCACTGACTCACTCACTTTGAGCCGCTTCCTACAGAGGGACTCGTACACTCACTCACTCTAACCTGCGCCCTGCAGTGGGACTCACTCACTGACTCTAAACCGCTTCCTGTAGTGGGACTCAGTCACTAAGCCATAGTAATCTGCTTCCTACAGTGGGACTCACTCGCTCACTCATTCTAAGCAGCGCCCTTCAGTGCGACTCACTCACTCACTCACTCTAACCCTCGTCCTACAGTGGGTCTCACTCACTCACTCACTCTAACCCGCTTCCTACAGTGGGATTCACTCACTCACTCTAACCTGCTTCGGACAGTCGGACGCAGTCACTCAGTCTAACCCCCTTCCTATAGTGGGACTCACTCACTCACTCAATCCCACGCCCTACATTGGGACTCACTCACTCGCCGACTCTGAGCTGCTTCCTACTGTGGGACTCACTCACTCACCCAATCTGAGTTGTTTCCTACAGTGGGACTCACTCACTCACTCACTTTAAGCTGCTTCCTACAGTGGGATTCACACACTCACACACTCTAACCCGCGCCCTACAGTGGGACTCACTCACTCACTCACTCTAATTCTCGCCCTACAGTGGGGCTCACTCACTCACTCACTCTAATTAGCGCCCTACACTGGGACTCTCTCACTTAGTCTATCCAGCTTCCTACAGTGGGACTCACTCACTTTCTCACTCTAACCCACTTCCTACAGTGGGACTCAGTCACTCACTCTAATCCCGTGCTCTACATTGGGACTCACTCACTCAATCGAACCCGTTTCCTAAAGGGGGACTCACTCAATCACTCTCACCCGTTTCCTACAGTGGGACGCACTTCACTCACTCACTTTAACCCGCTACCTACAGTGGGACTCACTCACTCACTCACTCTAACCCACGCTCTAGAGTGGGACTCACTCACTTGCTCATTCTAACCAGGGACCTACAGTGGTACTCACTCACTCACCCACTCTGACCTGCTTCCTACAGTGGGATTCACTCACTCAATCTAAACAGTGCCCAGCAGTTGGATGCACGCACTCAGTCTAACCCGCTTCCTACAGTGGGACTCACTCACTCACTCAAACAAAACCGCTTCCTACAGTGGGACACACTTACTCACTCTAACTCGCTTCCTACAGGGGGACTCACTCACTCACTCTAACCCGCACCCTATATAGGGACTCTCTCGCTCACTCTCACCCGTTTTCTACAGTGGGTCTCACTCACTCACTCTAACCCATTTCCTCCAGTGGGGAGCGCTCACTCACTGAAACCCGCTTCCTACAGTGGGACTCACTCACTCATTCAAACCCGTTTCCTAAAGTGGGACTCACTCGCTCACTCTCACCCGTTTCCTACAGTGGGACGCACTCACTCACTCTAAACCACTTGCTTCAGTGGGGCTCACTCACTCACTCTAACCCTTTCCTACAGTGGGACTCACTTCGCACACTCACTCTATCCCGCGCCCTACAGTGGGACTTACTCACTCACTCTAACCCGCGCACTACACTGGGACTCACTCACTCACCCACTCTGAATGCTTCCTACAGTGGGACTCACTCACTCACTCACTCTAACCTGCGCCCTACAGTGGGAATCACTCACTCACTCACTCTAACCCACTTCCTACAGTGGGACTCACTCACTCACTCACTCTAACCCGCGCACTACACTGGGACTCACTCACTCACCCACTCTGAATGCTTCCTACAGTGGGACTCAGTCACTTTCTCTAACCCGCTTCCTACAGTGGGACACACTCACTAACTCTAACCCCCTTTCCTACAGTGGGACTCACTCACTCACTCTCACCCATTTCCTACAGTGGGAATCACTCAGTCACTCTAACCCATTTCCTACAGTGGGACGCACTCACTCACTCTAACCCGCTTCCTACAGTGGGACTCACTCACTCACTCTAACCCCGTTTCCTACAGTGGGACTCACTCACTCACTCACTCAAACCCACGACCTACAGTGGGAATCACTCACTCACTCACTCTAACCCACTTCCTACAGTGGGACTCACTCACCCACTCTGCGTTGCTTCCTGCAGTGGGACTCACTTGCTCACTCTAACCCGCGCTCTACAGTGGGACTCACTCACTTGCTCATTCTAACCAGGGACCTACAGTGGTACTCACTCACTCACCCACTCTAAGCTGCTTCCTACAGTGGGATTCACTCACTCAATCTAAACAGTGCCCAGCAGTTGGATGCACGCACTCAGTCTAACCCGCTTCCTACAGTGGGACTCACTCACTCAGTCTAACCCGTTTCCTAAAGTGGGACTCAGTCACTCTATCCCGTTTCCTAAAGTGGGACTCACTTACTTATTTTAACCCGTTTCCTACAGTGGGACTCACTCACTCACTCAAAGTAAACCGCTTCCGACAGTGGGACTCACTCACTCACTCTAACCCGCTTCCTACAGTGGGACTCACTCACTCACTCTAACCCGCACCCTATATAGGGACTCACTCAGTCACTCTCACCCGTTTTCTACAGTGGGTCTCACTCACTCACTCTAACCCATTTCCTCCAGTGGTGAGCGCTCACTCACTGAAACCCGCTTCCTACAGTGGGACTCACTCACTCCTTCAAACCCGTTTCCAAAAGTGGGACTCACTCGCTCACTCTCACCCGTTTCCTACAGTGGGACGCACTCACTCACTCTAACCCACTTGCTTCAGTGGGGCTCACTCACTCACTCTAACCCTTTTCCTACAGTGGGACTCACTTCGCTCACTCACTTTGACCCACTACCTACATTGGGACTCACTCACTCACTCACTCAAACCCACGCCCTACAGTGGGAGTCAGTCACTCAATCTAACCCACTTCCCACAGTGGTACTCACTCACCCACTCTGAGTTGCTTCCTTCAGTGGGACTCACTTCCTCACTCTACCCGCGCCCTACAGTGGGACTCACTCCCTCGCTCATTCTCACCAGCTACCTACAGTGGGACTCACTCACTCACTCACTCTAACCCGCTTCCTACAGTGGGACTCACTCACTCACTCTAAACACTGTCCTACAGTGGGACTCACTTGCACACTTTAACCCGTTTCCTACAGTCGGACTCACTCACTCGCTCACTCCGACATGCTTCCTACAGTGGGCCCCACTCAGTCACTCTAACCCGCTTCCTACAGTGGGACTCACTCACTCACTCTAACCCGCGCCCTACACTGGGGCTCACTCACTTACTCTAACCCGCTTCCAACAGTGGAACTCATTCATTCACTCACTCAAATTCGCACCCTACAGTGGGAATCACTCACTCAATCACTCTAACCCACTTCCTACAGTGGGACTCACTCACTCACTCACTCTATCCCGCTCCCAACAGTGGGACTTACTCAATCACTCTAACCCGCGCACTACACTGGGACTCACTCACTCACCCACTCTGAATGCTTCCTACAGTGGGACTCACTCACTTTCTCTAACCCGCTACCTACAGTGGGACACACTCACTCACTCTAACCCCCTTTCCTACAGTGGGACTCACTCACTCACCCAATCTGAGTTGTTTCCTACAGTGGGACTCACTCACTCACTCACTCATTTTAAGCCGCTTCCGATAGTGGGACTCAGTGACTCACTCACTGTAACACGCTTCCTACAGCGGGACTCACTCACTCACTCATTCTAACCAGCGCCCTACAGTGTGACTCACTCACTCGCTCACTCTAACCGACGTCCTACAGTGGGACACACTCACTCACCCACACTGATTTGCTTCCTTCAGTGGGACTCACTGACTCACTCACTTTGAGCCGCTTCCTACAGAGGGACTAGTACACTCACTCACTCTAACCTGCGCCCTGCAGTGGGACTCACTCACTGACTCTAAACCGCTTCCTGTAGTGGGACTCACTGACTCACTCACTTTGAGCCGCTTCCTACAGAGGGACTAGTACACTCACTCACTCTAACCTGCGCCCTGCAGTGGGACTCACTCACTGACTCTAAACCGCTTCCTGTAGTGGGACTCAGTCACTAAGCCATAGTAATCTGCTTCCTACAGTGGGACTCACTCGCTCACTCATTCTAAGCAGCGCTCTTCAGTGCGACTCACTCATTCACTCACTCTAACCCTCGTCCTACAGTGGGTCTCACTCACTCACTCACTCTAACCCGCTTCCTACAGTGGGATTCACTCACTCACTCTAACCCGCTTCGGACAGTCGGACGCATTCACTCAGTCTAACCCCCTTCCTATAGTGGGACTCACTCACTCACTCTAACCCGCTTCCGACAGTCAGACGCAGTCACTCAGTCTAACCCCCTTCCTATAGTGGGACTCACTCACTCACTCAATCCCATGCCCTACATTGGGACTCACTCACTCGCCGACTCTGAGCTGCTTCCTGCAGTGGGACTCACTCACTCACCCAATCTGAGTTTTTTCCTACAGTGGGACTCACTCACTCACTCACTTTAAGCCGCTTCCTACAGTGGGATTCACACACTCACACACTCTAACCTGCGCCCTACAGTGGGACTCACTCACTCACTCACTCTAACCCACTTCCTACAGTGGGACTCACTCACTCACTCACTCTAATTTTCGCCCTACAGTGGGGCTCACTCACTCACTCACTCTAATTAGCGCCCTACACTGGGACTCTCTCACTTACTCTATCCAGCTTCCTACAGTGGGACTCACTCACTCGCTCACTCTAACCCACTTCCTGCAGTGGGACTCACTCACTCCCCCACTCTGAGTTGCTTCCTACAGTGTGACTCACTCACACACTCACTTTGAGCCGCTTCCTACAGTGGAACTCATACACTCACTCACTCTAACCTGCGCCCTTCAGTGGGACTCTATCATTGACTCTAACCCGCTTCCTATAGTGGGACTCAGTCACTCACCCATAGTAATCCGCTTCCTACAGTGGGACTCACTCACTCACTCAAACAAAACCGCTTCCTACAGTGGGACACACTTACTCACTCTAACTCGCTTCCTACAGGGGGACTCACTCACTCACTCTAACCCGCACCCTATATAGGGACTCTCTCGCTCACTCTCACCCGTTTTCTACAGTGGGTCTCACTCACTCACTCTAACCCATTTCCTCCAGTGGGGAGCGCTCACTCACTGAAACCCGCTTCCTACAGTGGGACTCACTCACTCATTCAAACCCGTTTCCTAAAGTGGGACTCACTCGCTCACTCTCACCCGTTTCCTACAGTGGGACGCACTCACTCACTCTAAACCACTTGCTTCAGTGGGGCTCACTCACTCACTCTAACCCTTTCCTACAGTGGGACTCACTTCGCACACTCACTCTATCCCGCGCCCTACAGTGGGACTTACTCACTCACTCTAACCCGCGCACTACACTGGGACTCACTCACTCACCCACTCTGAATGCTTCCTACAGTGGGACTCACTCACTCACTCACTCTAACCTGCGCCCTACAGTGGGAATCACTCACTCACTCACTCTAACCCACTTCCTACAGTGGGACTCACTCACTCACTCACTCTAACCCGCGCACTACACTGGGACTCACTCACTCACCCACTCTGAATGCTTCCTACAGTGGGACTCAGTCACTTTCTCTAACCCGCTTCCTACAGTGGGACACACTCACTAACTCTAACCCCCTTTCCTACAGTGGGACTCACTCACTCACTCTCACCCATTTCCTACAGTGGGAATCACTCAGTCACTCTAACCCATTTCCTACAGTGGGACGCACTCACTCACTCTAACCCGCTTCCTACAGTGGGACTCACTCACTCACTCTAACCCCGTTTCCTACAGTGGGACTCACTCACTCACTCACTCAAACCCACGACCTACAGTGGGAATCACTCACTCACTCACTCTAACCCACTTCCTACAGTGGGACTCACTCACCCACTCTGCGTTGCTTCCTGCAGTGGGACTCACTTGCTCACTCTAACCCGCGCTCTACAGTGGGACT
This sequence comes from Falco peregrinus, assembly GCF_023634155.1. Taxonomy (NCBI): domain Eukaryota; kingdom Metazoa; phylum Chordata; class Aves; order Falconiformes; family Falconidae; genus Falco; species Falco peregrinus. The sequence continues at coordinate 5,524,948 of NC_073743.1, read as the reverse complement.
CACTCACTTGCTCATTCTAACCAGGGACCTACAGTGGTACTCACTCACTCACCCACTCTAAGCTGCTTCCTACAGTGGGATTCACTCACTCAATCTAAACAGTGCCCAGCAGTTGGATGCACGCACTCAGTCTAACCCGCTTCCTACAGTGGGACTCACTCACTCAGTCTAACCCGTTTCCTAAAGTGGGACTCAGTCACTCTATCCCGTTTCCTAAAGTGGGACTCACTTACTTATTTTAACCCGTTTCCTACAGTGGGACTCACTCACTCACTCAAAGTAAACCGCTTCCGACAGTGGGACTCACTCACTCACTCTAACCCGCTTCCTACAGTGGGACTCACTCACTCACTCTAACCCGCACCCTATATAGGGACTCACTCAGTCACTCTCACCCGTTTTCTACAGTGGGTCTCACTCACTCACTCTAACCCATTTCCTCCAGTGGTGAGCGCTCACTCACTGAAACCCGCTTCCTACAGTGGGACTCACTCACTCCTTCAAACCCGTTTCCAAAAGTGGGACTCACTCGCTCACTCTCACCCGTTTCCTACAGTGGGACGCACTCACTCACTCTAACCCACTTGCTTCAGTGGGGCTCACTCACTCACTCTAACCCTTTTCCTACAGTGGGACTCACTTCGCTCACTCACTTTGACCCACTACCTACATTGGGACTCACTCACTCACTCACTCAAACCCACGCCCTACAGTGGGAGTCAGTCACTCAATCTAACCCACTTCCCACAGTGGTACTCACTCACCCACTCTGAGTTGCTTCCTTCAGTGGGACTCACTTCCTCACTCTACCCGCGCCCTACAGTGGGACTCACTCCCTCGCTCATTCTCACCAGCTACCTACAGTGGGACTCACTCACTCACTCACTCTAACCCGCTTCCTACAGTGGGACTCACTCACTCACTCTAAACACTGTCCTACAGTGGGACTCACTTGCACACTTTAACCCGTTTCCTACAGTCGGACTCACTCACTCGCTCACTCCGACATGCTTCCTACAGTGGGCCCCACTCAGTCACTCTAACCCGCTTCCTACAGTGGGACTCACTCACTCACTCTAACCCGCGCCCTACACTGGGGCTCACTCACTTACTCTAACCCGCTTCCAACAGTGGAACTCATTCATTCACTCACTCAAATTCGCACCCTACAGTGGGAATCACTCACTCAATCACTCTAACCCACTTCCTACAGTGGGACTCACTCACTCACTCACTCTATCCCGCTCCCAACAGTGGGACTTACTCAATCACTCTAACCCGCGCACTACACTGGGACTCACTCACTCACCCACTCTGAATGCTTCCTACAGTGGGACTCACTCACTTTCTCTAACCCGCTACCTACAGTGGGACACACTCACTCACTCTAACCCCCTTTCCTACAGTGGGACTCACTCACTCACCCAATCTGAGTTGTTTCCTACAGTGGGACTCACTCACTCACTCACTCATTTTAAGCCGCTTCCGATAGTGGGACTCAGTGACTCACTCACTGTAACACGCTTCCTACAGCGGGACTCACTCACTCACTCATTCTAACCAGCGCCCTACAGTGTGACTCACTCACTCGCTCACTCTAACCGACGTCCTACAGTGGGACACACTCACTCACCCACACTGATTTGCTTCCTTCAGTGGGACTCACTGACTCACTCACTTTGAGCCGCTTCCTACAGAGGGACTAGTACACTCACTCACTCTAACCTGCGCCCTGCAGTGGGACTCACTCACTGACTCTAAACCGCTTCCTGTAGTGGGACTCAGTCACTAAGCCATAGTAATCTGCTTCCTACAGTGGGACTCACTCGCTCACTCATTCTAAGCAGCGCTCTTCAGTGCGACTCACTCATTCACTCACTCTAACCCTCGTCCTACAGTGGGTCTCACTCACTCACTCACTCTAACCCGCTTCCTACAGTGGGATTCACTCACTCACTCTAACCCGCTTCGGACAGTCGGACGCATTCACTCAGTCTAACCCCCTTCCTATAGTGGGACTCACTCACTCACTCTAACCCGCTTCCGACAGTCAGACGCAGTCACTCAGTCTAACCCCCTTCCTATAGTGGGACTCACTCACTCACTCAATCCCATGCCCTACATTGGGACTCACTCACTCGCCGACTCTGAGCTGCTTCCTGCAGTGGGACTCACTCACTCACCCAATCTGAGTTTTTTCCTACAGTGGGACTCACTCACTCACTCACTTTAAGCCGCTTCCTACAGTGGGATTCACACACTCACACACTCTAACCTGCGCCCTACAGTGGGACTCACTCACTCACTCACTCTAACCCACTTCCTACAGTGGGACTCACTCACTCACTCACTCTAATTTTCGCCCTACAGTGGGGCTCACTCACTCACTCACTCTAATTAGCGCCCTACACTGGGACTCTCTCACTTACTCTATCCAGCTTCCTACAGTGGGACTCACTCACTCGCTCACTCTAACCCACTTCCTGCAGTGGGACTCACTCACTCCCCCACTCTGAGTTGCTTCCTACAGTGTGACTCACTCACACACTCACTTTGAGCCGCTTCCTACAGTGGAACTCATACACTCACTCACTCTAACCTGCGCCCTTCAGTGGGACTCTATCATTGACTCTAACCCGCTTCCTATAGTGGGACTCAGTCACTCACCCATAGTAATCCGCTTCCTAGAGTGGGACTCACTCACTCACTCTCTCTATCCCGCTTCCTACAGTGGGAATCACTCATTCACCCACTCTGAGTTCCTTCCTACAGTGGGACTCACTCACTCACTCACTTTAAGACGCATCCTACAGTGGGACTCATACACTCACATACTCTAACCCGCTCCCTACAGTGGGACTCACTCACTCACCCATTCTCTATTGCTTCCTACAGTGGGACTCACTCACTTTCTCTGACCCGCTTCCTTCAGTGGGACTCAGTCACTCACTCACTCTAACCCGCTTCCTACAGTGGGACTCACTAACTCACTCATTCTAACCAGCGCCCTACAGTGCGACTCACTCACTCGCTCACTCTAACCCACTTCCTACAGTGGGACTCACTCGCTCACCCACTCTGATTTGCTTCCTTCAGTGGGGCTCACTCACTCACTCACTTTGAGCCGCTTCCTACAGAGGGACTCATACACTCACTCACTCTAATATGCGCCCTGCAGTGAGACTCAGTCACTGTCTCTAAACAGCTCCCTGTAGTGGGACTCAGTCACTAAGCCATAGTAATCTGCTTCCTACAGTGGGACTCACTCACTCACTCACTCTAACCCGCTTCCTACAGTGGGACTCACTCGCTCACTCATTCTAACCAGCGCCCTTCAGTGCGACTCACTCACTCACTCACTCTAACCCTCTTCCCACAGTGGGTCTCACTCACTCACTCACTCTAACCCATTTCCTACAGTGGGACGCACTCGCTCACTCTAACCCCCTTTCCTACAGTGGGACTCCCTCACTCACTCAATCGCTCGCCCTACATTGAGACTCACTTACTCAGCCACTCTGAGCTGCTTCCTAAAATGGGACTCACTCACTCACCCAATCTGAGTTGCTTCCTACAGTGGGAGTCACTCACTCACTTTAAGCCGCTTCCTACAGTGGGACTCATAAACTCACACACTCTAACCCGCGCCCTACTGTGGGACTCACTCACTCACCCACTCTGAGTTGCTTCTCTACAGTGGGACTCACTCACTAACTCACTTTAAGACCCTTCCTAGAGTGGGACTCACTCACTCACTCACTCTAACCCACTTCCTACAGTGGGACTCACACACTCACTCACTCACTCTAACCCGCTTCCTACAGTGGGACTCACTAACTCACTCTAACCCGCTTCCTACAGTGGGACTCACTCACTCACACAAACCCGCGCCCTACATTTGGACTCACTCACTCCTCAACTCCGAGCTGGTTCCGATAGTGGGACTCACTCACTCACTCACTCTGAGCTGATTCCTACAGTGGGACTGACTCACACACTCATTCTAACCCACTTCCTACAGTGGGACTCACTCACTCACTCACTCTAACCCGCTTACTGCAGTGGGACTCACTCACTAGCTTTGAGCAGCTTCCTACAGTGGGACTCACTCACTCACTCACTCTATCCCATTTCCTGCACTGGGACTCACTCACACACTCTAACCCACGCCCTAGAGTGGGATTCACTCACTCACTCTAAACCCCTTCATTCAGTAGGACTCACTCATTTACTCTGATCTCCTTCCAACAGTGGGACTCATTCACTTTCTCACTCACTCTAACCCGCTACCTGCAGTGGGATTCACTCACTGTCTCGCTCACTCTAACCAGCTTCCTACTGTGGGACTCACTCACTCACTGTAACCAACGCCCTACAGTGGGACTCACACACTCACTCACTTTAACTCGCCTAACCCTCGCCCAGACCCTAACCCTAACCTTAACCTTAACCCTAACCCTAACCCTGACGCTATTCCTAACCCTAACCCTAACAATAACCATAACTATAACCATAACACTAATCATAATCCTAAACCTAACCCTAACCGTATCCATAAACCTAACCCTAACGAAATCCTGAGCCTTAACCCTAACCCTATCCCCATCCATAACCATCACCATAACACTAACCATAACCCTACTCCTAACCCTAACCATAACGTTAAACATAACGCTAACCTTAACCTTAACTCTAACCTAACACTAACCATAACCCTAAACGTAACCGTAAACAAATCCTTACCCTAACCCTAACCCTAACCCTTACCCTAACCCTAAAACCATCCCTAACCAAACCCTAACCCTAACCCTAACCCTAACCATATCCCTAACCCTAATCCTAACCCTAACCATAACCCTAACCATAACACTAATCATAATCCTAAACCTAACCCTAACTTTAACCCTAACCCTAATCCTAACTTTAACCCTATGCCTAACCCTAACCTAACCCTAACCCTAACCCTTACCCTAACACTAAACCTAACCTAACCCTAATAGTAACCCTAACCCTAATCTTAACCCTAACCCTAACCCTAACCCGAAACGTAACCCTAACCAAACCCTAACCCTAACCCTATCCCTAACCCTAACCCTAACCCTAAACCTTACCCTAATCCTAACCCTATCACTAACCCTATACCTAAACCTAAACCTAACCCTAACCTAAACATATCCCTAACCCTTACCATAAGCAAACCTTACCCGAATCTTAACCCTAACCCTAACCATAACCCTAAGCCTATCCCTAACTCTCACCCTAACCCGAACCCTATCCCTTAACCATAACACTAATCATAATCCTAAACCTAACCCTAACCCTAACCCTAAATTTAACACTAACCCTAACCCTAATCCTAAGTTTAAACCTAACCCTAACACTAACCATAACCCTAACCTAAGCCTAATTCTAACCCTACCCCAAACTTTAACCCTAACCCTAACCCTAACACAAACCATCACCCTAACCCTATCTATAACCCTAAATCTAACCCTAACCCTAACCATAACCATAACACGAACCATAACCCAACCCTAACCGTAACGCTAACCATAACACGAACCATAACCTTAACCCTAACCCTGACCCTAACCATAACATTAATCATAATCCTAAACCTAACCCTACCCCTAACCCTAACCCTAACCCTAATCCTAAACCTAACCCTAACTTTAACCTAACCCTAACCCTAACGCTGACCCTAACCCTAAAATTAACCTAACCCTAAACCTAACCCTAACCCTAACCCTAATCCTAAACCTAACCCTAACTTTAACCCTAACCCCAAACTAATCCTAACTTTAACCCTAACCCTAATATTAACTCTAACCCTAACCCTAACCTTAAAATTAACGTAACCCTAACCCTAACTCTACCCCTAAGCCTAACCCTAACCCTAACCCTAACTCTAATCCTAAACCTAACCCTAACTTTAACCCTAACCCCAAACTAACTCTAATCTTAACCCTAACCCTAAGCCTAACCCTAACCCGAACCCGAACCCGAACCCTAATATTAACCTAACCCTAACCCTCACCCTAACCCTAACTCTACCCCTAACCCTAACCCTAACCCTAACTTTAACCCTAAACCTAATCTTAACTTTAACCCTAACCCTAACCCTAAAATTAACCTAACACTAACCCTAAACTTAACTCTACCCCTAGCCCTAACCCTAACCCTTACCGTAAGCCTAACCATATCAAGAACCATAACCCTAACCCTAACCCTAACCCTAACCCTAACCATATCCCTAACCCTAATCCTAACCCTAACCATAACCATAACCATAACACTAATCACAATCCTAAACCGAACCCTAAATTTAACCCTAACCCTAATCCTAACTTTAACCCTATGCCTAACCCTAACCTAACCCTAACCCTAACCCTTACCCTAACCCTTACCCTAACACTAACCCTAACCTAACCCTAATCATAACCCAAACCCTAATCTTAACCCTAACCCTAACCCTAAACCTAAACCTATCCCTAACCCTTACCCTAACCAAACCTTACCGTAACCCTAACCCTAAACCTAAACCTAACCAAATCCTAACCCTAACCCTAAATCTAACCCTAACCCTAACCCTAACCCTTAACCATAACACTAATCATAATCCTAAACCTAACCCTGACCCTAACCCTAATCCTAACCCTAACCCTAATTTTAAGATTAACCCTAACCCTAATCCTAACTTTAAACCTAACCCTTACCCTAACCCTAATCTTAACCCTAACCATAAAACTAACCATTACCCTAAACCTAACCTTAACCCTAACCCTATCCCTAAACCAAACCCTAACCAAGCCCTAACCCTAACCCTAACCCTAACCCTATCCCTAAATCTAACCCTAACCAAACCCTAACCCTAAATTAAAACCAAACCCTAACCATAACCATAACCATAACACGAACCATAACCCTAAGCCTAACCATAACGCTAATCATAATCCTAAACCTAACCCTAACCCTTACCCGAATCCTAAACCTAACCCTAACTTTAACCCTAACCCTAACCCTTACCTAATCCTAACTTTAACCCTAACCCTAACCCTAATCCTAACCCAAGCCCTAAATTAATCCTAACCCTAACCCTAACCCTAATCTTAACCCTAACCATAAAACTAACCATAACCCTAAACCTAACCTAAATCCTAACCCTTTCCCTAAACCAAACCCTGCGGCGAATGAAGAGACGGGATGCAGCTTGATGCAAGCAAATGTCAATTTATTGTACAGAAGCACGCGTTTTTATACACTTTCAGAAGCTGCGCGTTTTAAACTAATTGGTTCTTGAAGCTAAGCACTGCATACTAGGCAATCCCTGATTGGTGGTTAACTACCAGCAATTAACAGCAAGGTGTTGCCTTTCCTTGGCGCCTTCCTTGGCACCATCCGTCCCCCACTCTCCTGTGCTCTGCAAACATGCCTCATCATGTTAATTGTTGTCTAGACAAGCTTTAGCACATTCCCCTCAGCTAACTGATTGCCACGCATGGTCCTAGTTTCCAGCCCGCTCCTGCATCTCCCCCTTCCTGTTGCACAAAAGAACCCCTGAAACCGAGCAAAAAACAAGGCACAAGTAATAGAACAAATAAAAAAACAACTAAGACATATTATCAATGTCAAAATAACCCACTGTCTTTGTTCCGTACAATTTTACAATTTCCCCTTTTTGTTTTTGAACAGCTAGTACCAGGTTTGCCATGTTCTGCAGGGCCCTTGCAAACATGACAGCAACCAAGGCAATAGCAAACAAACAATACTGCCAATTGAGTGAATGGATGCCAAAAAGGCTGAAATTTTCCCAGATTTTGTTAACATGTTGCTGCAATGGGGCGCCTAAAATCCACGCAGCACATACCATCAAAATCCTCACAGCCATGTCCTTGAACCAACAACAAAAAGCAGTGGCAATTTTGACTCACGTTCTTAACTGCCTACCAAACAAGGTGATTTAACTCTTTAATGCTTTCCCTGCTGTTACTCTGGATAAGAGAAGAACTGTGCGACACGTTCCCATCATAGCCTCCTACTACATTAGCATCTACAGAAAGACAATTATCGACAAAGTGTAAACAATATCAGCTTCTTTTGGATTAACATTATACATAGGTGGAAGGGCACACCAAACAAGAACTGGTTCAGTCAAAAAGTTCGAAACATCGCATGCCTTCCCTGAACATAACTCGGGGTCATTCCCTTCATTCCCTCTCTTTTTTATGCAAAGAGAAACACTTTTACCATAACAGAGAAGCCCCTATTTACATCTCTGAGCCAGGACACAAACCGTAGCTGTATGCTCCACCAGGCTCAGGGCAGAAATCATTCATGTAGTTAAATAACTATATATCTCTACAAGCGTGCAGACACCTATTAAACACTAGATAACCATGTTTATCTTTCCTATTCTCCTTCACAATACCTAGTTGTTCTCTCATTACGAATCCTCCCTTCCCCCACTGCTTTGCTTAACACTTTAACAGCCTCATATTGCACAGGCTGCCACTCTGAGGTTGATTTGTCTGACAAAATGCTGAACATGCCCTAGCGACTCCCAAAACCCATCACTTAAGTGTTTCCCACTTGCATTCCTGTCACCAGTCCCTCAGACTCCCTTTCACCCTCCCCAAAAATATAATCAATGCATCAGGAGAGACAAGGGGGTGGGGGAAAGGTCTAGCTCCTTTTCCAGATCTATAGGACCTGGATCAAAAGGTTTATCAGTGTCAATGGAATCATTGTCCGAGTTGTCCTGTTCCCGTGCTTGCTCCTGTGTTGTGAGGGTCGCTGCAATCAGTGACAGAAGCTTTGGGGGCAGAGGAGGTGTGGACAGAATCGCCATCACTGACGGTGTCTTGAGAAGAGTCGCGCTGTCGGTGGAATTTACAGCTTCCTCTGGTTTAGCACCGTTAGTAGAATTAGTCCACACTTGGCAAAGAGTAGTCAGAATTTGCCACCAAGATGTTAATGCATTCCCGACACGGAGTTCCCCTCCGCGGCAGCATCATACAATTGGCTGCTGTATGTACACACTTTCTTTCTTTCAAAGTCTCTAAAGTTTCTTGGCTGCTCACCTGTCTCGATGAATACAGGTGTTATCCTCGGGGTTTAGGTTGTCCGCCTGGTCCAGACAGCAAGACGATCGTTCAGCCAAGCCGTCTCCTCCAGAACGCAGCCCTCTTCCACGAGCTGTCTTTTTTTTACCGACCAGTTCTGTCCTTATTCTTCCAAGGCTTCGGAACACCACCATAGGGGTCACCATTTGAGGAGACTGAGGCACGGACTCTCTGATCTGACTAGAAGACCCTTTACGAGTCCATATATATCTCTTTCTGGAGACGAAGCCTGATTCCCCGTTACGGATTTCCTACAGCTCACCTCTCAACTCCGGAGGGATTTCAGGCCGGCTCCTGCTTCCTTTCAGCAGATCATTCAAAGTTCTGTGGGATTCGCTGCATGTCGCTCAGATAGGCGATTCGAGAGCCCTTCACGTTAGATCCTTAAACGCATCACGTCGGGGTCACCAATTTGCGGCGAATGAAGAGACGGGACGCAGCTTGATGCAAGCAAATGTCAATTTATTGTACAGAAGCACGCGTTTTTATACACTTTCAGAAGCTGCGCGTTTTAAACAGATTGGTTCTTGAAGCTAAGCACTGCATACTAGGCAATCCCTGATTGGTGGTTAACTACCAGCAATTAAAAGCAAGGTGTTGCCTTTCCTTGGCGCCTTCCTTGGCCCCATCCGTCTCCCACTCCCCTGTGCTCTGCAAACATGCAGTCATAAATGGTCTGAAGGTTTGGGGGAAGGGAATGCGCGCGCTGACCAGCTCGTGTCTGTAGCAGCTCCACTAAGCGAGTTTGTTAAAGCACGAGAATCACACAACACATTTCACCAAAACGCGTGGGGACTGCATCGACAATTTGACATTACAATGGAAGAAGCTAGAGGAATTGTATGAGCTTGTCCTACGTGCAGTCATCATGGACCGGGACTAGGTATCGGAGTGAACCCCAGAGGACTTAAAGCCAGAGAGTTGTGGCAAATGGATGTCACTCACGTTGCTGAATTTGGCAGATTAAAATATGTACACGTTACAATTGATACATATAGTAAATTTGTATGGGCTACAGCACAAACAGGGGAACGAGCACTCCATGTAATAAGGCATTTAACAAGTTGTTTTGCTGTCATGGGGGTGCCACAGACAATAAAGACTGATAATGGCCCTGCTTATGTCAGTGAAAAAATGAGACGTTTTTGTCAAGCATGGGGAGTGCGACATATTACAGGTATTTCTCACTCTCCCACGGGACAAGCAATCATTGAAAGAACACATCAGACATTAAAGCAATATTTACAAAAGTTTGAGAAGATTACAGATGTACAAGAGAGACTTGCTAAAGTTCTTTTTGTGTTGAATCATCTATGTATATTTGCAGAACAGCAAGAATCACCTGCATGGTTACATGGGTATCTTAAAACATGTAAAGATGATGTTCCAATGTTTGTTATGTACAGGGATCCTTCAACTGGTTTGTAGAAAGGGCCAGCAGAAGTAAAGTATGTTGGAAGAGGTTATATGTGTGTACTTACCCCCACAGGGCCGCAGTGGATCCCAGCAAAATGGACCAAAGCAGCAGTGACTGATGCTCCAGTAACCAATGTCAACTTGTGATTGATTTATTAATATTGTTTTAGCTATATTTTAAGCATAATGTTGAGAATTGTTGTGTTAATTAATTTTGTTGTCTTAGTTGTAGCTTTTGTGCCTAAATCATTGTTTGATTTGCGAGAAAATGTATGGGTAACTTTAAGTAGAGCTATTAACACAAGCACGTTTTGTGCAAGTTTGTCAACCCCTAGCGTACCCTTTTTAACTTGTTTAGTAGGTGTGCCATTAAATGACTCAGATTGGATCGCCCTTAACCAGTCTCTTAACCAGATGCCAAAAGTTACCATATTGGCTCGAGGTAATAATATGAGCAGCTTTTTTGAAAAATTTGATAACTGAGATGACAAACTCCCTATTGGTCCTAGCCCTCAAGAAATCGAACTAGTCGATTCACTAAATGCCTCTTATTGTGTATATTTGAATTCTTCCCGGTACCCTTGTGCTGGTGAAGCCTCTAACATGCCTTGTAGTACAACTGCTATCACTCCCGTATATCCAATTAAGAATCAGTTTAATTGGAGTGTTTGGTGTAACCATACCAGTCGAAATCTGTCTAATCCTGCACCTGGAGTATTATATCCTGGGAAATTACCCCCTGGTTTGTTTTTTATTTGTGGTAATAGAGCATGGAATGGAATACCCTCAATGCCTGTAGGTGGTCCATGTACCATCGGTCGTCTGAGTTTAGCCTTACCACATATTCATCCTAACAAATCAAATCCAGTGAGATGGAGAAGAGACACTTCCCAGATCCTTGGTAACACCTGTGATGATAACGTTCAACTTTGGAACAAATGGGAGGTATTTTTTGCTTCGTTATTTATCCCAGGTGCTGCTGCTGCTCAGGCCCACAAAAATTTAGAAAAGCTGTCTTGTTGGGTGGTTAAACAAGCCAACCTCACCAGCAGAGTTTTATCAGACCTAGCTGATAGTTTAACTTTTGTTCAACATGCTGTTTTGCAAAACCGCATGGCCATTGACTTTTTACTATTAGCACGTGGACATGGCTGTGAAGATTTTGAAGGCATGTGTTGTATGGACCTTGAAGATAATTCAAGCTCCATACATAAAGAAATCAAACAATTGATGGAACATTCTCAAAAAATTCAACAAAATGTTGGATTTTTTGGCCTTGAAAGCTTAACAAACTGGCTTGGGATAGGAGGCTGGTTAAAAAGACTGTTGCAAAGTGTGTTGCTTATAGTGATAATTGTTATCATTGGATTTATATGTTTAAGCTGTGCTCTCTCTTGTATTCGAAAATTATTTGAGCGTGTAACTGGACCAGTTTTCCTTGTCCAAAAAGAAAAAGGGGGAATTGTTGCAGAATGGACGAAAGAGAATGGCCACGGTTCCATAGAAGGACTGTGTGATACAGCTTTTTGACATAAGTCTGGAGTGAACCAAGCTAGGCCGCAGCGAGAAATTACCAGACTTGCTAGAAATGGAAAATTACCAGGCTTGCTAAAAATGGAGAATTACCAGGCTTGCTAATAAGGGAAGAGAAATAAGGTTATGCTGACCTTGTAAATAACTTTGAGGAATTCACATAGATAAGAGAGAAAAAAAAATATATGTAGTTAGCTATCCGCAGAAACCGCAAATAGGAGGACGTATGAAAGTGTAATCCTTTAGAGCTTAGCCAATCAGCAGATGATTTGTAGGCATAATTAACTGGAACTGTATATAAGACATAATCGCGCCATAATAAATTGAAGCTTGCTCTATCACTCACATTGAGTCAGCCGCATGCTTCCCCTCGCTCGTTGCACTCTTTGCCAAGTGTGGACTAATTCTACTAACGGTGCTAAACCAGAGGAAGCTGTAAATTCCACCGACAGCGCGACTCTTCTCAAGACACTGTCAGCGATGGCGATTCCGTCCACACCTCCTCTGCCCCCAAAGCTTCTGTCACTGATTGCAGCGACCCTCACAACACAGGACCAAGCACGGGAACAGGACAACTCGGACAATGATTTTATTGACACTGATAAACCTTTTGATCCAGGTCCTATAGATCTGGAAAAGGAGCTAGACCTTTCCCCCACCCCCTTGTCTCTCCTGATGCATTGATTGTATTTTGGGGGAGGGTGAAAGGGAGTCTGAGGGATTGGTGACAGGAATGCCAGTGGGAAACACTTAAGTGATGGGTTTTGGGAGTCGCTAGGGCATGTTCAGCATTTTGTCAGACAAATCAACCTCAGAGTGGCAGACTGTGCAATACGAGGCTGTTAAAGTGTTAAGCAAAGCAGTGCGGGAAGGGGGGATTCATAATACATTTGCTATGTCCCTTCTTGAAGTGATGGCAGAGCCTTATACACTCACACTGCATGATTGGAAGTTATTGCTTTTGTATGGTACTAACTGATACAGTATATGATGTGGTTATCTGATTTTTGTGAGCTATGTGTAGTGGCCTTGACTGAAAACCTTAATCGGGGAATTGCTGTTAACTATGAGCAGTTGGCTGGAGCAATTAACTGTGCCGATTCTGTGACTCAGGCAAGGTATCCCAGGGACAACTGTTTGCAAATGAATGAGATGGCTATTAAGGCAGTCCGGATGCGGGAGTCTTGCCACAGTCTTGCCGGGTCCTAGAGAGTCACTAACTTTAATACTAACTTGATTGATTGGCTTCAGAATATTTTGCAACAAGTCGAACATCAGGAAGCTCAAGGGTTGCTTTTAAAACAACTAGCTGTGATAATGCCAATGAAAATTGTAAACGGGCAACTTTCACAATCGCAACCCCAACATGTGTCAAATGATTGTAACGCAGAACTCACAGCAGACTGTAATTCTCAGGCTGAGTTCTGGAATGCAGCATAACAGATTTTTGCTTCTCTAATCTCTTCTGTAAGAATAGTAGATGCTTTTAACTTGCTTAGTAAATTAGGCTGCTAGCTTGCTAAACAAGGTAATACTACAAATACTGTTCTTTTTTTACTGGCTTATTAACAGATGTTGATTCTGTCCATCAAATGTTGCTACAGAACCGAGTTGCTATTGATTTTTATTATTAGCACAGGGACACAAGTGTGAAGACTTTGATAGGATGTGTTACGTGAATCTGAGTGACCACTGTGAATTAATTTACAAAAGTATACAAAACTCAAAAGCCTTAAAACAAAGATCTGCAACAGAGCCAGGGGTGGGATGCCTTTGGTCTCTTCTCACGGCTGGGAAACTTTGGGCCATGACTCAAAAGTATTACAGGATTTATTATAATTATCTTTAACCACCTTATTGATGTTTGCCTTATGTCTCCCATACCTTTTTTTCCTGTATTCAGTGTTTAGTTGATTGTAACATAAATCAGGTCATGGTCACCCAGCTACACACAACCTTTGCCTTGTCGCAATTAACAAGCAAAAAAGAGGAGGATAGAGAATGTCTGAAGAGAGATGTAGGAGAGGAAACAGGAGAATATTTGACCTAACAAGAGATGAAAAAACAACTAGGTATTGTGAAGGAGACTAGGAAAGATAAACTTGGTTATTTAGTGTTTAATAGGTGTCTGCATGCTTGTAGAGATATATAGCTATGTAACTACATGAATGATTTCTGCCCTGAGCCTGGTGGCGCATACAGCTGCGGTTTGTGTCCTGGCTCAGAGATGTAAATAGGGGCTTCTCTGTTATGGTAAAAGTGTTTCTCTTTGCATAAAAAAGAGAGGGAATGAAGGGAATGACCCCGAGGTATGTTCAGAGAAGGCTTGCGATGTTTCGAACTTTTTGACTGAACCAGTTCTTGTTTGGTGTGCCCTTCCACCTATGTATAATGTTAATCCAAAAGAAGCTGATATTGTTTACACTTTGTCGATAATTGTCTTTCTGTAGATGCTAATGTAGTAGGAGGCTATGATGGGAACATGTCGCAGCGGTTCTTCTCTTATCCAGAGTAACAGCAGGGTGTGGATAACTGGTTAGCTGAAAAAAGGTCTCATAGACATAGTCCAGCTGGCTGAACAAAAATGCACATTCGCTCTCAGCTTATCTGAAGTAAAGCAAAATACACTGTCTTTGGCTGTCCTTGTTACACAATACCAGGAAGATTTTGGTGGGAAAAGAATGTTGCAGGTGGGAACAGATAGCTACAGAAGACAAACAAGGGGCGGGCTTGGTATTTAGGCAACTAACCAATAATGAGCTTAACTTTTGTAATATGTATGAGCTAATTATAAGAAGGCATAAAAGGTGACTGTAAGAGTCAATAAACGAAGTCTGCTGATCACTCATACTGAGTGACTGTGTCTTCCCTCCATCGCGACAAATGGCGCCCGAACAGGGACCCTAGAGAGGGCTGAGCCTGCGAGCCACGGTTCGACGAAGATTCGGGTACCGGTCCTGAAAGCAGCGCAGGAGGCGGAAGGGCACAGTCCCCGCGCCCGGGAGCACCTACAGAGGGTCCCGCCGGCCACGCGTCGCCGAAGTCTCGCAAAGGCTGCAACAGCGCTGACGAAGGTATGGAGAGACAAGCAACGTATGATTTGCTCATATGCTTTTTAGAAAAGCAGAGCGTTCGGGACATAGATTGTAAAAAGGAATTACTCGAGTTATTAGCGTATGGGATAGCATTTGGGTCCCCCGCGGCAGCGGCGAGCGGCGGTGCGGCCCGGCAGGCCCCTTCCCGGCCGCGGTTTCTCTCCAAGGTGGCACACACCCCCCTCCGATCGGCGCCATGGCGATGCAAGCCGCTAAGCGAGCTAACATCAGGCTGTCCCCAGAGGTCAATCGGATACTTTATATTCGGAACCTGCTGTATAAAATCACAGCGGAGGAAATGTATGATATCTTTGGGAAATACGGACCTATTCGACAAATCAGAGTTGGAAACACTCCTGAAACAAGAGGAACAGCTTAAGCTTCTCAAGGAAAAATACAGAATTGATTACAAACCCACCAAAAAAAGTGCTTCAGATGTCCCCTACAAGAAATGGGTTTCTGCCTTGAACTAGCAAACATCTCTGTGCTTAAAGAGAAGCCTTTTTGCCTTGATGGAGATAATTTATTCTGTATTCTGTATTTATGCTGTATTCTGAATGTGGAAATTGGTTGGGACTAGGAGGCTGGCTTAAAGGCATTTTGCAAACGGGATTATTATTTTTGGTCATTATTGTAATAATAGTTTTTTGATCAAAACCAGCCCAAATTATTTGTAAGCATTAGGCATATCTGAAGAGAATGCCTTTATTTGAATCAGCAGTTAAGGTGTAGTTTAGTCTGAGGCTGTGGTTTTATCTGCTTCTAGTGAATTTTTGAAGTGATGAAATCAGAGATACAAGGTATACTAAGAGTTATGAGGTATAAGATAATAATCTAAGTAAGGGTGCTGTCTTTTATATCTACAAGTGCAATATGCTTTTATGTAGCAGAGAGAAACTTTAACAATAATGTTGCTTGAGCGAGATGTGCATGTGACAACTTGGGAAAAGGGATATCACAACTGGAGTGCAACAGTGTTTCTATGTCTGGCAGAGTGAAATCTTCCAAGACCTGAGTTTAGACAGTCTAAAATAAATTGTTAGTATTCAGAAAACCCATCTTAAGCCTCTTTTGCTTACATAATGTTATGGAAGTCAACTGCTATTGTAGATAATTAATGATTTTTAATACATATTAACAAATACTACTATTTTAACTTGAGGCAGTTGAGTGAGAAATACTCACGTGTAGCATTTGAGGGAATGTCAGCATAAATCGCACTTACAGTAAGACTGCATTTTTAATTACTGTACTCGTTAAGATTCGATGATGCCATAAGGCGAAGGCCTTTTATCACAGATTGGTTCTGAACTAAAAGGTGTGTGCACATGTAGATATGCACATTTGTGTTATTTTCCTTAACTGGCTACAAAATAATATAATTAGGTTGGGGACTAGATCTTGGGAATTTGTCTATTATACTTCTGTTTGTTAAGGAACGTGCATAACATACAGCACCCATGTAGGCTTGCCTTGTGGCATAGTTGTCAAATTTAGCATAGACATTCAGACAGATAAGCAACGTACTCTTCTTGTGTGTATCACCTACAAGCCATTATGGCTTAGTGTGTAAATCTGTATGTAACTATTGAAAAATCCCCCTATGCATGTATATAGCTTAGAACTAATTTTTCCCTTTGTTAATTCTTTGATATCAATGAGGTATTCTTCAGAAAATGTATGGACTGGTTGGTTGCATAAGGGCAGTTGTTATTTGGACAGAAAATTGTTAATGGTCAGGGATTTTCCACTAAAATATTTGCAAATATTCCTAGTCAAACATCAGTTTGGTTTCTTTTTGGGTTTTGAGCTTGCATTAGTCCATGTTCAGAACTTTAAAATTACCTTTGAATTTTTTAAACTTTTTATATCACTGGAACAGAAAGAGCATCTAAATTAAAGCTTCGAGCTAACTTTATTTTTCAAGTATTTCTGGAATTATACTTCTGAACTGAGATTTTATAAGTTGGCTGTGTATTTCCCTGTGTTAAAACGCTGTTATTGAAAATGGTCAACCAAGCCTCTGTCGCCCAAAATAAAAACGGGGGAATTGTGGATAACTGGCTAGCTGAAAAGGGTCTCATAGACATAGTCCAGCTGGCTGGACAAAAATGCACATCGCTCTCAGCTTATCTGAAGTAAAGCAAAATACACTGTCTTTGGCTGTCCTTGTTACACAATACCAGGAAGATTTTGGTGGGAAAAGAATGTTGCAGGTGGGAACAGATAACTACAGAAGACAAACAAGGGGCGGGCTTGGTATTTAGGCAACTAACCAATAATGAGCTTAACTTTTGTAATATGTATGAGCTAATTATAAGAAGGCATAAAAGGTGACTGTAAGAGACAATAAACGAAGTCTGCTGATCACTCATATTGAGTGACTGTGTCTTCCTTCCGTCGCAACAGCAGGGAAAGCAATTAAGAGTTAAATCACCTTGTTTGGTAGGCAGTTAAGAATGTGAGTCAAAATTGCCACTGCTTTTTGTTGTTGGTTCAGGGACATGGCTGTGAGGATTTTGATGGTATGTGCTGCGTGGATTTTAGGCGCCCCATTGCAGCAACATGTTATCAAAATCTGAGAAACTTTCAGCCTTTTTGGCATCCATTCACCCAATTGGAAGTATTGTTTGTTTGCTATTACCTTGGTTGCTGTCATGTTTGCAAGGGCCCTGCAGAACATGGCAAACCTGGTACTAGCTGTTCAAAAAAAAAAACGGGAAATTGTAAAATTGTACGGAACAAAGACAGTGGGTTATTTTGACATTGATAATATGTCTTAGTTCGTTTTTTATTTGTTCTATTACTTGTGCCTTGTTTTTTCTCGGTTTCAGGGGTTCTTTTGTGCAACAGGAAGGGGGAGATGCAGGAGCGGGCTGGAAACTAGGACCATGCGTGGCAATTAGT